>NW_005355115.1:2060459-2062049 GCF_000412655.1 Myotis brandtii
AGCCATGTCAAACAGGGCACCTAAAAAAATGTTTCATTTTATAATAATAAAGCCACCAACACAAAATAATTACAATTCTTAAATTGATGACAAAAATACCTGTAGGATTTGCAGCTGGTTGGAAAAATACAGGTAACTTTATGCTTCGAGTAGGTACTTTTGTCACCCACACACGATTTTAGGACGCTACTAGCACTAACCACTGCACAGTGAGACTGCTGACTGAATGGCTCACTCAACTCGTGCATGAATGGCGCACGCCTCCCCCGCGCTGCGTATCCCGCTGCCCGCCTGCACTGCGTCTCCCGTCACCCGACCAACCGACCGACCGACACCCTCCACTTCTTCTACCACCACTTCTTCAAAATAGACTCATCCAAGCTGAAAATATACTTCTGCGCATGGGCCACAAAGTTTCAATCGCGCTGTATGTGCGCGCCTGCATGTGGTATTTTGTGGAAGAGCCACACTCAAGGGGCCAAGGAGCCGCATGTGGCTTGCGAGCCGCGGTTTGCCGACCTCGGAGGTAATACATTTGAATAATCAGATTTCTTACCAAAAACAAACAAACAAACAAAAAGCCTAACCAATAAAGCCTACAGTAACTTATGTGCTCCATGCACCACCACCGACAGCTTCCCCAGTCACCTCAGCATAAAATCCAAAGGCCTTCACAGCCTACAACTGGTGGTCCAGGAACTGGTCCTGGCTTCTACCTTCCGTAGCTCTGTCACTACATTCCAACCACAGGAGCCTCCCCATTGCTCCTAGAGCCAAGCATAGGCATCATGCATAGGAAAACAGACAAGAAATATGCCATCAAGTAGAAAATATAAGATCAGTGGTGATTTAGTGCAAAAAGTAAAACAAAGCATGTGCCCGCCTCAGGGCCTTTGCACGTAGGGCGCCTATTGCTGGAACAGTTTCCCTGGGGTTATAGCTTGTTTAGTCGCATTCTTCAGGTTCCTCTTCAAGTGAACTTCAGAAAGATCTTTCCTAGCAACCCCGTCTAAAACAGTATCCCCACCTACTCTGCTACTATCTATTCCCTTTCTTTGCTTTTTATTTATGCAAAGCACTATCACAGCTTGACATGATGTTGTTTATGTTATTATAGGTTTACTGTTTACCTGCCTTTGTTATTATCTCCTGTGTCTAGACCAGTGGATGGTAATATTTTATATTAACTAAATAAATGAGTGCATAAATGAATTGTTCTTTATATATCACTAGAGGCCTGGTGCACAAAATTTGTACATGGGGAGGGGGGTCGCCTCAGCCCAGCCTGAACCCTCTCCAATCCGGGACCCCTTAGGGGATGTCTGACTGCCGGTTTAGGCCCGATCCCAAGGATTGGGCCTAAATCGGTAGTTGGACATTCCTCTCACAATCCTGGACCACTGGCTCCTCATCGCTCACCTGCCTGCCTGCCTGGTCACCCTTATTGTGCCCCCCTGCCAGCCTGGTTGCCCCCAACTGCCCCTCCCCCCGCTGGCCTAGTTGCCCCTCACTGCCTTCCTGCCAGCCTAATTGTTCCCACTGCCCTCCTGCCAGCCTGGTCACCCCCAACTGCCCCCCCCTGCCCGCCTG
>NW_005355115.1:2062274-2129398 GCF_000412655.1 Myotis brandtii
TAGCCTGCTGTTCAGTCGTTTGGTCATCCCTCACTAACCCCCCTGCTGACCTAGTTGCCCCACACAGCCTGTTGTTTGGTTGTTACTGTTATTGTGATGGCATCCTAGACAATTTGCATATTCCTCTATTATTAGTATAGATGCCTGGCCAGGTATTGCTGGATACCTTTCCATGCACCTGTATCTTACATCACTCCTAGTTCTGGAAAGTTACATTTTAAAAAACTGATTCTTTTTTATTTACCACTTGTCTAAGTGACAGTAAACATAATTATTCTCATTATAAACTAATTGGAAAAGGTAATTTCCCAATTAATAAATAAATGCCTATGTAAACTGTGTTCCTATGATAAAATAATTATAAAAGCTGCCGACAACTTTGGAAGGAAAACAAAGATATTCGTTAGTGGCAAGATCTAATGAAAAATCTGACAGTCTAAACAAGAAAACTGACGAGCACAGTTCTCCACACAAGAACCCTGGCAAGTTACTGTCGATTTAATAATTTTGCCTAAGGAGAATTCCAGGCTTTGTATACACACATTCTCCCTGCAGAAAGTGCACAAAGAGAGAACCTGTGTTGAAATCCTGGCTCTACTCGTTACTGTTTACAGAATCTTGGCCAAGTTGCTTAACCTCTCTGAACCTTTATTGCTTTACCTGTAACATCATTCCCTACCATACTTTGCAAGACTGTTGCATTAAATAAGATCAAGTATGTGGATACAGTTTGTCAACTTTTCAGTACTGTAAAAACATAGTCAATTATTTTACCTCTGAGAAAGATTTGGAGAAAATAAATACCTCAATTACCATTAAAGGTATTAGTAAAAATAACAATAGTACTAGTAATTTAGAAAAATGTGATTCTTCCTATACTTATTCTCTAAAGTCGCAGTGTTCGATAGAACTTTCCACAACAATGCAAATATTCTACTAGTAGACCTGTCCATCTAATACAGGCGCTCCCGGCCATGTGTGGCTGTCGAGCACTTGAAATGTGGCTAGTGTGACTGGGGAACTGCACTTTAAATTTCTTTAATTTTATTCTGTTTTATTTTAACAGTCACAGATGGCTACTGTATTGGATAGCATGCTAGTCTAAGGTATCGTTTCTTCAAATATGTTTTGCAGATAACTCCTGCATGGCCCTAACCATGAAGGGATTGGGTTTTGCAAGCACCCAAAAGCCTGGTGACAGAATCTTGTGGTTCCGAGTAAAGGGAAAAGTGTGGAATGGAATGGGGACTAGAAGAAAAGGAAAGGAGAGGGGGACTTCCTTGCCCTGCAAAAGCCAATAGAACCTTCCCCAGGGTGACCTTAGAAAACGCTTTTACTCTGAGCCTCAGTCTTTTAACTATCAACTAAGACTCATAGGATTATTGTGAGGCTTTAATCCAGCGGTTCTCAACCTGTGGGTCTCGACCCCTTTGGGGGTCGAACAACCCTTTCACAGGGGTCGCCTAAGACCTTCGGAAAAAACATATATAATTACATATTGTTTTGTGATTAATCACTATGCTTTAATTATGTTCAATTTGTAACAATGAAATTGGGGGTCACCACAACATGAGGAACTGTATTAAAGGGTCGCGGCATTAGGAAGGTTGAGAACCACTGCATCAAACAGGTTAATGATACAAAGCACCTAATACAGTGCCTGCCAAGCACAGAGTGAGCCCAGAGCTCTCATTCTCCCTTCACTCCTGGAGCACAAAGAGATGGGGGACAGCACAATGATTCACTTTCCTGCCCCAACCACATGGCTGCTGGGCTGCAGACTCACAAGTGCTACAGCCAGCCTCATTGCAGCTGGGGCTGGCGCACATGCCCCTCCCTCCCTCCATTCAGGCCTCCTGAATGCCCTGACCTCACCCTGCGCTTTGCTCTGGAGATCTCTGAGGGCTTCAAAGACTCCTCTTTGGATTCAACACAAACGATGTTCCTTCTGGGTATGTACACAGGTGGGGGGAGGCTGAAGGGTGTGTGTGGGGGGGTGGAGCCCAACCCTTTTCAAAACGGGGCCACACCTCCCTCGGCCTGGCTCTCATGGAGCTGCCCCCTGCACTGCCACTTCCTCCTGTTGGTGGAAAAATGCAGTCTAGCTCATCCCCACAGCAGCTCCGGTCAAGGCCTTGGTGTTCACCCAGCAGTTCACTCCAGCGATAAAGCAGGTAGGTGTGGTGGTCCCACTTCTCAAATGTGGCAAGTAAACTGTGAGCAAAGTCTTCAAAGCCATATTTTCCCCAGGATTATCCAAGATAGTCCCATTGTTTACAATCTGTCTCCACAAACCTTCACAACGCCCCAGAGATCAAAGGCCTGAATCTCCCCTCTTCGATTGTCTCTTTCCCCTGAGAAGCCCCCAAATCCTTGGTTAGCCGGAAGGCTCAGCACTCACAAAGCCTGATCACCGCAGGTGACGGCTCCACAGCACAGGTGCCAATTCTTTGACCCTCCTCCCGTGAGAGCTGGGGTGCCCTGTCCTTGCATCTGTGTGGGCTTGCGTCTGCTTCGACCAATAGAGGATGGCGAAAGTGGCAACGTGTGGCATCTGAGGCTGTCATGCAACCGCCATGCAGCTGCCACCCGGTTGGCTGGGACACTTGTTCTCCAAGCCCAAGCCACTGAGCAAGACGTCTAACCACCCTGCGGCCCTCCAGGAGGCAGTCCTGGCTAAGACCATCCTTCACCCAGCCCGTACCGGGTGCCGGCATGTGAGTGAGGACATCCCCCCACCCCCCAGCCAGTCCAGGCTCTCCAGCTGAGGCCACAGACATGTGCAGTGAGCCATTCCTCTGCGCCTGCGTAAACTCCTGACCCACAGAATCTGTGAGCAGAACAGAACGCTGCCCTCTTGCACCACCACGTGAGGGGTGATTGGCTGCTCAGTCATCGATAATGGGGCCCAGTACAGTGTCTCATAGCACCCAGGCTTCCTGATGGGCAGCTCCTCTGGAGAACTGGATTCCATAAACGGAACCACCCTGAGTGTTGGCGGGACCACGTGGGTCCCGCTGCTACTCCTGGATAAGCAGGAGGCCTCGTTGGACAGCGACGGTGTGGTCTGGGGGAGGGGACACGGGCAGGAGGGAGACATTTTACTTTTTACTTTTGTATCATTCTAAACTCTGATCTTTAATTTTCTTTTTTCAATAAGTAAGAAATGGATAAAGGAGCAAGGACTTACTAATGAATGGCTTTATTAAAAAAATGTTCATGTTGACATATGCTGGCATTTTAGATGTGGTTTTGTTGTGCGTTTTCTTCATGTTTTGTTTTCATGCTTTGCTAGCACTTTCTCGTCCAGGCCCCCATGTTCTTCAGGGACACGTTGAGTTGCGGTGTGGCTGCAATGAAACATTCACGTCCATAGAGAGACGCACAGGCCTGCAGCACAGAAGGCAGAGCTCGGCCAAGAGGAGGAGGCGAGGATTCACCAACACAGGGCTTACCCTTGGGCAAGTCATTTACTGCCTCCAGGCCTCAGCGTGCTCATCGCACATGGGATTCAAAGATTTCTAAGGCCCCTTTTCTAACATTTTGGAGAGGAAGAAGCGAGTATTTATTTAGCACTTATTACCCTGTGGCAACACATCATACTAGGGCAGTGATGGCGAACCTTTTGAGCTCGGCGTGTCAGCATTTTGAAAAAACCTAACTTAACTCTGGTGCCATGTCACATATAGAAATTTTTTGATATTTGCAACCATAGTAAAACAAAGACTTATATTTATTTTGATATTTATTTTATATATTTAAATGCCATTTAACAAAGAAAAATCAACCAAAAAATGAGTTCACGTGTCACCTCTGACACGCATGTCATAGGTTCGCCATCACTGTACTAGGCCCTCTATTTTGGATTATTTTATTTAATCCTCAAGAAAAAAAAATCCTTAGAACCAGCATTCCCATTTTGCGCAGTGAGCCAGAGGTGTCAGTAGCTGGGAGCTGGAGGGTGGAATTCCAGAATCTCCACAGCGCCCCCAGGGAACGCTCACTCCCCTCTCTGCCACCCCAGCGGTTTCCACACCCTGTGCCCCATGGTTCTCCAGCCTGTAATCCTCCGTGGCGAGGAGGGAGGGTCCTGACTACATTCCTTTGCACTGTCATCAGCCACTTCAAGTGGAGAGAAACAATAGCCTCTTTCTCTGCTTTCCCGGCAGGGTGGCTCTGGGACCCTGCAGACTCTGAGTGACAACCAGGGCAGCCTGCAGCCCCACAGCCCAGGTGCCCTGGGGCGTGTGTCAGAGAAACCTGCCCCCCAGCTCTTCCCTGCACATCTCAACTCTGTGAAGGGGGTGCGCTTCTCCTTTCCCCTTCACAGAGTCCCTCGGCGCCTGGTTGATCCAAGATACACCTTCCCGGGCCCCCCCCTCACACCTTCTTCATCACCAGGCTGCTTCTGACCCCGGTGCTTTGATGAAGCGGGTTCTGCCTGTAGCGGGATCCTCCTGCCCAAAGCCCCTCCTCACACACCTGTCACTGATGCCTGAATCCTGAAATGATCTTCCAATGTTGACTAAGTCCCCCTGCCATCGGCACAGGGAGGGGTCCTGGGGAACTGTGATATCTGAGAGGAAGGATGGAAAGAGTGGTTCCGATCAGAAGCTTCAAAGCCAAACTATTCCAGGGGGCGGTTTTAAAATAACTGTCGATTTTTCACCTCTCCTCCTATGAAGAGTTGGGGGTCTCTGTCTCCTGCCCTTGACTCTGGGCTGGTGGCCCCTGGGACCGGCTTTGACCACCAGAACACCGTGAGGTGACCCAGCCCATCTCCTCTCCCGAGGTGGACCTTAAACGAGGTGCAGCCGCCTCTCTCGTGGCTCTGAGAAGCCCGTGTGTGAAAGGGTCCCGGGACCAGCATGCTGTGGGGAGGCCCAGGGTCCTGCAGGACTCCCTGCTGAGCCCCACCTGCCTCCCTGACCTCAGAGTCAGGAGCAAGCAAAGGGCCACGGCTCTAAACCACGAAGCGGCGGCACAGTTTGTGAAGCAGAAATAGGTCACTGAAAGGGTGTCAGAGGACAGAGGTCAGGCCCAGTGCAGACGACGGGGGCTGTGTTGGGCCATGGGGTCCACTGGGAAGGAAGTCTTTGCGGGAAGGGGGACCTAGAGGTTTACAGGAGGGGGTGCGTTGGGTGAGTGAAAGGGTGCGAGGAGGGGACTTCTACAAGGTCCAAAGTTTCCACAGGCCTCCGGGGAAATGCCCTGACCACTGCCAGGACTTCCCAATTATTTCTACCACAGCCACCTGCCTGCAGAGAGCAGCCCCACAACCCTGGGCCACCCGTCTCAATGTGGCCCACAGAAAGGAAGACAGTTTACAGCTCCTGTGAATTTTGCATTGCATGCCACAGTTTATGCATCTGAATTCTGATATGAGACGTGGTTGAAATTGCCTGCCAGTTAAATTCTCAGCCTGACTCTCCCCCAACCCCTCCAAGGAAAACAGACCCTCCAGGGAGAGGAACCCTGTGAGCCCTGAGGCTCTGTGTGGCCTGGAACACACCCCGGTGCGGGGTCAGCCTCACCTCCCTCCCAGCTCAGACACTTGGGATTTTTCCTTTGGAATCTAGTCTCACATCTTCGGCAGCCAACTCTGAAGGCTGGGTTCTCCCCTCCTGTCTCATCCCCAGCTTCGAGCAATGCCTAGATTCACAAGGGACCCCATCAGGAGAGACCGGGCCAACTCCCTCCAGATTCAGACGCAAAGCCAAGCCACCTGCCAGTCTAGTTCTTCCCTCTGACCCTCTCCAGGTCAGCCTCAGGGAGAGTGTTTGGAGAGGAACCTCAGGCCATTCCTGCCCATCCCAGCGTACTCGAGGGCTCCCCAAACGTCTTCTTCTTCTTAGACAATTCAAACACACACACACCCATCGCCTGGGTAGGTACGCTGACACTTGGAAGCCAAGCCGAGGAAAGCTTTTATTATTGTTTGCCATTTGAAAGTGATTACCAGCGGGGTGATGGGTATTGAAGGAGACAGCCAGCAGTTAGCATCCCGGGGAGGCTCCCCTTCCAGACCTGGGTGAGCCTCCACCACCCCCAGCTCCTCAAGGAGGGACTGCCTGGTGCCAGACTTGGATGCCGATCAACACAAATTAAAGGAATAAAATGCCTCCCAGACGGGAGGCAGGACATGGGAGAGTGAGAATGCTGAGAATTTTAAAGGGATCATCACCTCAGCAGGAGACCAAAAACCAGCCTCAGACAGAGCAGCTACCCCAACAGATGGTCCCCTCCGGTTCACAAGGTCTCCTGGTCTGGGTTCCTGTGTGATTCCAGGCGCTGCCTCTCCTGTGCCCCCCAACCCCAGCCCAGGGCCTCGCGCTCCCCACCAGAAAACTCTCCTCTCGGTCCTAGCTGCCAAGATGGCTGTGACTTACTGAAAATCGGGAAGCGACCCCGTGGAACCCAAGCTCATCAACTGCATCACAAATGAATCTAGAGGTGGGACTAGGAAGCAACGGCTTACTGGGTGCAGGTTTCGGCTTGGGCCCATGAAAATGTAGTGTTTGTACAACACCGAGAGTCTACTAAATGGCAATGAATCATCCACTTTAAACTGGTTAATTTTATGTTATGTGACTTCACCTCAATTTTTAAAAAGGGCTCACCCCAGAAAGAGTAACCCTCCTCAAATCCCGCCAACCGGCACACATTGGCCTCCAGACCTCAGCGGCCTCCTTGCTAACAGGAGGTCGATGGGAGAAGAAGCAGTTCCGACATTCAGAGGTTGTCCCAGTTCCTAGCAGGACAGGGACTTCAGATGACCGCAGGACAGAGAGAAAATGAGATCAGCCAGCTGCTGGGCGGCTAAAATTAACTGACCCTCCAGGAGCTGGACTTGGCCAGTGACGGCACTTCTCTGATGTTCCTCCTCTGTGAGCTCAGACGTGTCTCATGAGACTCCTGCGAGGAACCCATAAAAGTGATCATAAGACTTGGGCCAAATCTGGGAGCTATAGATTTGAATCCTGGAACTTCATTTCTTCCTCTGCCACCAGCCAGCAGTCCCCAGGAAGACCCTACAGCAGGCGATGCACATTTTTTCTTAATATATGATTTTAGTTTTCAAAAGCCCTTGCCAATGTAAAGTAGAGAGAAGAGAGGATTCTGGGAGAATGTACCCTACACATTTAAAAAGAAAATGATAGCGGTCCCATCTTGTGCTGCAACACGTTGATTTGATACTTAGAAAATGATCCTTGTGGCCAAAGAATATTTTTACTTTGTGTGTCTATATACACACGCCTTTTTTTCTTTTTTAATAGAAAGCACATCACTGGTGTCTAAAACCAAACGTGGTTTTGATTGAACCAGACTTGCATTTATATCTGAAGTTCATTTGCTAACAATAGAACTGGTCTTCTCATTTGCCAACATCAATGTTGACCTGTTTTCACCTAAGTTTTATAGATGTCAGAAAAAGAAACCGTGCCGTGCGCAGTGGCATACCCTGGCCTTTCTCAGCCATACTTGCTTGCATTTTTTTGCAGCTCCTTTAAATTCCCCTTGTCACAAAAACTAACAATAAGGTCAAGTATTTCAGTAAGAAATATTGAATTATTATCCAACTTTTGTCAAACGGCCAAGAGCCTACGAAAGCTAACCACGAACTGCAGAGGAGAGTGGCTTAACCTCGGGCCTCCTGGCCCTGCCTCCGTTGCACGGGGAAGGATTTTTGGCACCGGGGGGCACCGGGAGGCCTGGGGAGGAAGGGGGAGGGCGGATGGGAGGAATGGGAACTGGACGGCTCACAATCACGTCCCAGCCCCCGTCCCCCGGGAGTGTCTCGTTGCACTCGCTTGCTGCAGCAAAGAGCCGGCTTTGATTTTTCTTGGAGAGGGCTCCCGGCACCCCAACATCTCAGCCATGCCAACACCACGAGCCTGCCGCGCTCTCCTGATCCCCTGGCCATATCCCTGTCCATCAAGGCTAATTTCTATGACAACATAAACTTCACCGTGTAGCCAATAAACTCAAACCCGATGGAACTTGATGTGGCCAGGAAGGAGAATGACAAACTGGCAAGGTGTCAGGGCTGGAAATAGGACTCGCTTCAGCGGCCGGTGGTTTGGGAGGAGGGGAGAGATGGATTTATGTCTGTGTGCGTGTGTTTTATTTGTTCTAATAACTCTAATAAAGCTTCCATGAATCAATAAACGGTCTCTTGCAGAGACTGAAATGAATGCAAGGTCCCTAAAGTGAGCTTCAGGTTGGACCAGAGCTCGCCCTCATTTTCACTCTTACCCACGGTGGCTAAGGGCACGGATCCCCTGTTACCTTAAGGGATCCGGGCGGGGTGCTCGGGCAAGAGAGGGGGAGGAGAATGAGGACTGGCTTTCCGCTGGGCAAGGAAGAGCAGCCTGCAAGGAGGCAGCAGCCCCGGGATGGGATGTGAGGGATGACAGGCGAGTATGGCAAGGAAGGGCGTGCCCTTGCAGCAGGGTGTGTGGCTTTGGAAGTGAGGTTTTCGTGGTTTCAGAAAAACCTTCCTGGAAATGCAAATACACAGACTCCTCAAAGGTGAGGGTCAAGACAGGTTCGTTGGATAAAAGGAGAGGTTCACAGTGCTGGGTGGCTGCTGTGGGCTTGGGGAGAGAGGCAGAGTCCACATATGTATGGTCCTTTAGGGGCATGGTGAGCCTCCAAAGGAGAGGTCAGGAAGTGTGGGGAGAGAAGACCCAAGTGCCTGCTTTAAAGTTTTACTTAGGGTCAGCGACGGGCACAGCTCTCAGTAAGTTCTTTGAATATGTCAACATCTAGAGCATAAATGTCTCCCAACCACTTACCCTTGTCACCCTTCCCTATTGAGTGCCTTGTGCACTCCGTGGACTCCAGTGCACTTGGTGGGTAGGTGTTCAGCCAGCAATCGGGTAACATTTATCTACACTCTGTGCTGGAAATGTGGGATTTCGTGTTGCCATCTCTCAGCATTTTTATATGGATGTCCTCGTTTGTTAAACATTAAGATCTCACACTTTTCCTTTGTGCTATGTATTTTGATAACATGGGTATCTCTTTTTTTTCAATTATTCTAATATTGAGTATGATTTTCTGAAGCGTGAGCCATATCCCATGGAGGTTCTGATACTGCTCACCCACCCTGCCACTGCACCCCTGTGAGAATCCCTCTCGCTCATCTCTGCGGCAAAGTGTGGTTGGTGTGCTACAGAATGCCACGGTCTGGGCGGAATCTTCCTCTCTTTTTCTGAGAGCTGTTCATGGCATCGTCCTGGTGGGAGATTTGTCTACTCCCAGGTCATGCACTGCGGGATGGTGTGGAGCTGCCACTAGCTCCGTTGCAGACCCAGAATGACAGGGAATTACTCATCCTTCCAGATCCAGATCCATGTCATCTTCCTGCCTGAGCCAGTAGGGGCTCCCTCCCGGGGCTCCTCTACCCTGGGCTCACCTCTCTCTTATGGCACCTGCTGCACTGTGTTGTCACCTACAAGCTTGTTTTTCTGTCTCTCGGAGCAGATGGTGAGCTTCTTGAGGGTAAGGGTGAGTCTCATTCATTTTCATTTCCATAGTTTCTAATGAGTATTCAATCAGTATTTATTGAATGAGTCAAAGTACTGTCCCTCCGTTAAGGTCAGATGAGAGTTGGGGGTCGTGAAGCAAAGCAATAACAGCTATTCTCTCACCAAGGGATAGGGTGAAGCCACAGTTCCTTCCTCCTCTCAAGGGATACCTAAGCCTTGACCTCCTTAGGTCCTACCAATGGCTTAGCGCTGTGTCTGGTAATCACCTGGCCCAATAAGATCATACCTATCATTAAACAGGGGTCAGTTTTGTTTTGTCTACTTACACTATGACCCAAGTCCTGTGTGTTCCATCATTGCCCCATTAGCACAGATTTCCTCTTGCATTTTTTAACTTAAAGAGATGTTGGCTATAAGAAACTCAGATAAGAAGCATATAAAAGGTAAAAGTAAGATGAAAAGTCTATCTTTTTTCAAGATTAGCTGTCATGTTATCACTTGTTTAGGTGACTGGGATATCATGTTGATGAAGTCAGGAGTGTGGCCTCATCTCTACAGCCAAAGAATGAAATAGCAAATAGAAAGACCTTTGACCCTTAGCATTGAGGGCAAGGGAGTCTCTTGTCCACTGAAGGAAAATCTGCTTGAAGCATGTTGCCTGCAGATAGGTCACTCTTGGAGTGAATGGCTACTCATTAAGTCAGGCCTGCTATACAATTTGATGTGTGTTTTTTTAACGAAGTAATGTATAATGGGGCTTTTTCAATGAAGTTAGCTGGAGCATGGTATGGAATCAGCATGTTGGAAATTAATTTTCTTGAATATATGCAATTGCTTACAGGATCAGTTTGCCTAGATCTGTAACAAAGGCTAACAGGTTCATGCAAACTAGAAAAGGAAATAGGTCTAGGTGCTTCATAGAAAGATAATGCAGAGATGCTACTATCATAAAGGAAGGAAATGTGTCTTCCAGATGAGTGAGGATGGGAGCTGCTTGGAAATAGATGTCTAACCCTTGACCTCCCTTCATCTACCTACATGCAATCCTACATAAGAGATCGGACTGCTCTGGGAATGCATTTCCTCATCCTCCAAAAAATGGCATTTTTGCCAATTCTGTGAAAAGCAATGGACCTCATTCTCTCTCTTAATGGTAGGCAGACTCTAGCTGCACCTCTTAAAACTCCCTGTAATTTCTCAATTCTTAAAGGTATTCCAAAGCTATTGGTAAGAATCACTGCATAGACCCTTAACACACCATCCGGAAGGTAATACTAGTATATTATTGTCCACATTTAAGGAGGTCAAGAGAGGGCAAGTGGCTTGTTCAAGGTCACACATATAGTTAGTAGGAGTTAAGGGTCTGGAACCCAGATCTTTCTGCCACTTTCTGCTTCCCCCTTTCAATATACCAGTTGACCCCGAATGCAGAGTTGGCTGCAAGGTTGTGACAACATGGAAGAGAAAATGGAAGAGCAGCCCCCTCCCCCCGCTTTGACTATATGGCAGTTGCCCACTTTTTAAACACCAGGCCTCCTAAATATTGTGGTGAAATGAAAGGATTATATGACCAAATATAGGCTGTCAACTACCTTAAAAACACTTGAGTATTTTAGGAAATGAGAAATGGGAATGAAATTGGCTATAAGCAGAAATAAAAAGTATCTGAATCCTCTCTAGAACAGTGGTCCTCAACCTGTGGGTCGCTGTTTTTGGCGATATGAAGCATTCTCTTATTTGCTTAAATGAAGAATGGCATGACAAATGTGTTGTATTGGTATGGATTAAGTTGAGCAGAGATGCTTTCTAATATGCTTTTTAATGGTGGCAGGCCTTCCAACATATTGTTCTGCCTATAGTAAGTGTTCAATAAATATTTCAGAAAGAAGAAAGTAAAGAAGGCAGACAGGATGAGAGAGAGAGAGAGAGTCATTTCTGTTCTCTGGGATTTCAGTAAAATGGGATATTAATTCTACAGATGATAGTATATTTAAGAAAATATCTATAAAGTGCTTTAAGATACTTGAGGAGGAGCCTGCCTGTTTGGTTAGATAGGTGTGAATGATTTAGGACAGGGAACACAGACGCCCATTCCTGGGTTTCTCCAGACCCACGCACAAGTGTAAAAGCCTGGCACACAGCAGGTTTCCTCAGGCCTTGGGGCTCTCAGATCACCTCTTTACACAGCTTAGTGCTGCCTCTTAGAGATGTCGGTTCAGTAATGGGGGATCTGGGTGCTGCCCTCTTTCAAGGGGCAAGAAGGACCCCAGAGCCACTCCTGGGAAGGTAAGAATTAAAATTCACAACAATGTATTGGGTTGGGTCTTCTCTTGTTAGATGAGCGCAATGCTGCCATTTTAAGTTCAATACCATGTTTCCTAGTAGCAACACTGACACCAAACTCATCACACCTAAGACGGCAAACACTGGAAGAGACCATAAATTGGGGATTGAGGTCGGGGCAGGGTCAACATTTCTGTTCTGAATGTGTCCATGTGTTTGGTATTTACGGTATATGTGATGTGATGTCTCCGAGTTCCTTCAGGGAAGGAGCCCATGGTAAGCCACATGCCAAAGTTAGCCTTGATGTTCAGTCGAAAATGGTTTATAAAATATATAGAAATAATATTTCTTTCAAAGAGCAACACTTTGTAAAATGTTTAGTATTTTTTGAAAAACCATTCTATTTGGGGCTGCAGCTCTATTGTGACTCAAACTAATTGAAAATTTTATTTGTGCTTTTTAAAAATAATCATCTTAATTATTATGGGTAAAAATAAGTACAATGTCTTTTATGCCCATCAGGTGCTGGCCGCTTGCTAGGCACGTTCACTGCTCATTAACTCATTTACTTCTCATCACCTCCATTCCGTAGATGATAAAGGAGATTGTCTCAAGGTTTAGCTTAGGAACATAATGTTTGGAATCAGGCAGATCTAGGCTTGAGTCTTAATAGCTGAGTAACCTTGGGCAAGCCTGAACCTCAGTGTCCTCATCAGTAAAATGGAGATAAAACCAGTCCTAACTTCTCCAGCGGTTGCTGGGAAGATTGAGATAAGCCACGTGAAATATTAAGCAAAGTGCCAGGCCCAAAGTCAAGTGTGCAATACAAATTAAATATTATTAAGTATGATTATTTGATCATGCCAGCTGTACCCAACAGGACTTTTCCCCTACAAGGGCATCAAAACGGCCTTCAGAGCCATCCTACTGGGAAAGCAGGACAATCACCTTTGATCCCCATTTCTTTCTCCCCAGGATGCTCCTACCTGTGAGATTAAGACCAAGGGAACTTCAAGGACAGCTATGGAGGAAGAAAAGAGGGAGGCAGGGAAGCTAGCATGCCCTGTGCCCTGCAGGGAAGGGAGTGATGATTGGGGAGAGAATTAGGAAGGTTTAGCAGGATGGTGTGAAGAGGAAAGGAAACAAGGGGCCAGTGTTGGAACTGACTCCTGACCTGAACCTCTCCCCCTGCTCCCAACATCCCTCCCCTCTCTCACTCACTCCCCTGCAGGCCTGAGGAGCAAGCGCAGCCCAAGAGACACTGTCAGAGAGCCAGTGTGTGTGGCCCTTCCCACCGGGCCCCCTGCTTTCTGGGAGGCGACTCTGGCAGCATTATGGGGTGGCAGGAGCCCGGACCATGGCCGCTGCTCTGGTCACCTGGCCCCACAGAGCCCATGGCGCTCTGGCAGCTGCCTGGGACAGAAGCTAGGGGTCTTGCCCATGTGGCATATTCTACAACAAAATAATAACGGAGAGATTTGATGGACTCTGACAGGGGGAAGAAGGGAGTGAAAAAGATGGAACAAAGATGCCATTTTTAAAGTATTGGCTCAGGTTCAAGATTTCACTATTTTTGATGGCGAGGAGCAAGCAAAAAAATCCCTCCTGTTGATGCGTATTTTTCTGCAGTCATCGAAAGCCGAAGGGCGCGGGGCTTCTGACCTGCCCTTGGGGAGCCTGTGAGCCAGGCCTCTCTCTGGAGAAGGGAGCAAAGGGCTGGATGGGGAAGGCAGGAGGCTCGCAGGCCCCCAGCGAGCAGCTCCAATGAGGACCGGGTGCCGGAGCACACACTGTGTTTTCAGCTCGGATTCTGTGATCCTCCTGCCAAACAGGGGTTTACAAAGCAAAAACCTCCAGAGAATTCTCATACTTTCTGGCTTATTCTCCTGGTGTTCGTCTTAACAGGAATCAGCTGTTTGCCTTCTCACTTATACAGCATGTTGCCGGGGAGAATTTAGCATCTGGTCTGGCTATTATTAAAAACAAGAACATCCTGCTCTGTTGGGAGAACAGCACCACTGGCAATAAAAGGCCCGAGATCATTTGCATGCAGGAGTCCAGGGATGTGTTTCCTTCAATATCTGCTCGATCCCTGCCCCCTTCCCCCCCTCCCCCCCACGGCATTCATTTCAAAATTTCCTGATGCATCCATCATTTGCATCGCCGGCTCCCTTTTCTGAAACAAGAGAGACAGGGCGTCCTTTTGCCTTTCCCTGGGAGGCTGGGATCACCAGTCGTTCAAACGCTGGCCCGCTCTGGCAGTGTGATAAAGTTGAACTACCAGAGGATTTTTTTTTTTTTAATTTTACAACTGCGGAAATGAAAAAGTAAACAAGACTGGGACTGCATCGGTATTTAGGCTCCAGCTTTTTGTTGTTGTTTTTGTCTTTTTCTGTTTTAAGCAAGGGGCCTGAAGGAACCATATAATATGAAAAATCCTGAGAGGTTTTATTAGCCAATAAAAAAAACAAAAACCTCAGTTCCTATTAACCACTTAACTCCTTGCTAGAGTCTCACACTTGCTTCCTTCTCACCTCCTTCTCTCCCTCTCATGCCCACGACGAAGGAAGGTGGTCCACCAGCCTTTCCCTACACAACCGGAGCTCACAGTGTGTGTTCCAGAAGCTGCGGTTGAGAATCATGGTCAATAATGTTCTCTGCATTTCTCATCTGTGAAGCCACTAGGAAGATGATCGCAATAAGGAGTCTGATTTTTTTTTTTATGCCTCCAAATCCACACACACAAAAAATTTCTCTCTCTCTCTCTCTCTTTGGGGGGAGAGGGAGGAGGTAATCCTCACCCAAGGATATTTTTTCCCATTGATTTTAGAGAGAAGGGGAGAGACAGAGAAAGAGAAACATCCGATGTGACATCAATTGGTTGCCTCCCACACTGGCCTGGACCCAGCTACCTGCCCTTGACTGGAATCGAACCTGGGATCCTTCAATCCGAAGGCCAACACTCTATCCACTGAGCCAACCGGCCAGGGCCAAGAAGACGGTTTAAACACACTGCCTAAAAGGAGGAAGGGCACCGTGGCTTTCAAGATTGAAATATGAAGTGGCTGTTAGAGAGGACAGAATCAGGCTGAGGCATCGCTGGAATATGTAAAGATGGCTCCTCTCATTCAGGGGCAGAAGAATAAAGAGAGACTCACAGAGAAAATGAAAGTGAAACTGGTCCGATTGGCTGAACGGTCTGGGATAGATGGAGTTATAAAAAAAATAAATGACCTAATTTAAAAAGGAAAGGATGTCAAAGGAGATTTAGGTCATGGTTATTCGTTCCCACACCATTAGGCATGTCACATGAGTATACTGTTCGCTCTTTGCTGTTTTTAAATAATAAATTTGCACAGTGGTATCAATCCATCATCCCATTGTGTGTTAGGAGTTGCTGGTACCTTCTTCTCTCAAAAACCCCTAGCACTCTGCCGCAGGCTCCTGTGTCTCCCAGTTCCCCGGAGCCTGTGCTGTAATCCCACTTCCGTTCTCCACACCCGCTCATCCAGCACTGCGGGCTCCCAGGAGAAATGTCCCAAGGCCTGACGTGTACAGGCCACACGAGGCCTGGCTGCAATTCTGTGTCCTGTCTCTTGTTATGGAGACAAGAGTACGTCTTGAGAGGCTTTTGTGGAAGAATTTTAGCATTTTGCTATATGGCCTTGATTTCTTTAGGAGAATGACGGGTGGGGGGGTCTGATTTTTTTTTTATGCCTCCAAATCCACACACACAAAAAATTTCTCTCTCTCTCTCTCTTTTTTTGGGGGGAGAGGGAGGAGGTAATCCTCACCCAAGGATATTTTTTCCCATTGATTTTAGAGAGAAGGGGAGAGACAGAGAAAGAGAAACATCCGATGTGACATCCATTGGTTGCCTCCCACACTGGCCTGGACCCAGCTACCTGCCCTTGACTGGAATCGAACCTGGGATCCTTCGATCCGAAGGCCAACACTCTATCCACTGAGCCAACCGGCCAGGGCCAAGAAGACGGTTTAAACACACTGCCTAAAAGGAGGAAGGGCACCGTGGCTTTCAAGATTGAAATATGAAGTGGCTGTTAGAGAGGACAGAATCAGGCTGAGGCATCGCTGGAATATGTAAAGATGGCTCCTCTCATTCAGGGGCAGAAGAATAAAGAGAGACTCACAGAGAAAATGAAAGTGAAACTGGTCCGATTGGCTGAACGGTCTGGGATAGATGGAGTTATAAAAAAAATAAATGACCTAATTTAAAAAGGAAAGGATGTCAAAGGAGATTTAGGTCATGGTTATTCGTTCCCACACCATTAGGCATGTCACATGAGTATACTGTTCGCTCTTTGCTGTTTTTAAATAATAAATTTGCACAGTGGTATCAATCCATCATCCCATTGTGTGTTAGGAGTTGCTGGTACCTTCTTCTCTCAAAAACCCCTAGCACTCTGCCGCAGGCTCCTGTGTCTCCCAGTTCCCCGGAGCCTGTGCTGTAATCCCACTTCCGTTCTCCACACCCGCTCATCCAGCACTGCGGGCTCCCAGGAGAAATGTCCCAAGGCCTGACGTGTACAGGCCACACGAGGCCTGGCTGCAATTCTGTGTCCTGTCTCTTGTTATGGAGACAAGAGTACGTCTTGAGAGGCTTTTGTGGAAGAATTTTAGCATTTTGCTATATGGCCTTGATTTCTTTAGGAGAATGACGGGTGGGGGGGGGATTCTTTCTGTTGGTTCTGGGGTGGGACAGAATGACCTGGGATGAAGATAGCAATCCAGGAGTTATGTATGCAATGCTCAAACAGAAAGCAGGTTTTCCAGAAAACCCCACAGAGTGGCCAGACATTACTGCACCAAGATAATAAGACCAAGAATTAAAATAAGTTTTAGTAAAGGTTCAGTGGGTTCCCAAAAATTTGGTCCTTGGCTTTTCCAACTGCTTGAGCATGTCTGAACAGCAGGGCTGGTTGAATCATAGAAAGCTTTTGAATAAAAGTTTTATAAAAATTAGTAATAACCCTTCTTAAATGTCAGCTTCACCGTGCTCCTGGCATTTGGGGGGCACCCAGTGTCCCTGGTCCCCTCTAAATAAACTATTTGAAGAGGGGTAATTGCTTCTTCACCACATGTGGGGTGAAGGTGGTGCTCTACATTTGCAGGAATAACAGACACCGGAGGCAAATGAATGCTGTATCAAGAGGCATGTGTGTGTGCGCCGTGAGCTTCATCTTCCCCTGAGTGTCTGCTAGGGTGCCTCCTTCCATCCTCCACCCTCCCTCCTGCCTCCTTTAGGGCATGTAGACATGCGCGCGCGCGCGCACACACACACACACACACACCTTGTATGTATTACCCTTAGCACCTGCAGTGGAGCCTTTTCTTTGCTGAATTTTAATTCATAACATTTCTAAAAACTTCAATTCCAAGCTCTCCTGACTGAGTAGCTACCGATGGAAAAGCCCTGGGAAGTCACAGAGTGCACAGAAAGAGTAGCCAGGAGGAGTGGATGCCTAGGCCTTTGCTCAGAGCTCCTAATTTAAACAGAGCATCAGCTGTCCCTGCCCTGGCTCTTACATAGCCATCCTTAAGCACCTTCTCCAGGCCCAAGGAGAGAGCCAAGGAAGGAAGAGCAGAGATGGGTGGGAAACAAACTAGAGTAGCTGGTGTACGTAGACCTGGTGTGCAGGCCAGCTGTCTCAGCACCTGCACAGTCTTTGCACCAGCCCCGGGCAGCTCTCCCCACAGGCATCCTTCCCGGCCCTCCGTGCTGACTGTAGGGGCAAATGCATGAGTTGGCCTGGGATCTCACAGGTGAGCGGGCCCATGCTCACTAGAACTTGGCAGTCAGTTGAGTTGTTCCCAGACAAACGTAGTGACTATGCTAGTCTTATCATAAGCCTCCAACCTTTTTTGATGGAGGCTTATCCATCCATCAAACCATTGTTTCCTAGGACTAGTCTCTAAAATGATTTTCAAATAATTGGGACACAGAGACCAGCTGACTGGCTGCCTGTTTACCTAACAATCGAGGTGGGGTTGTTTGCTTAAATCAGACACCCGTGCCTATTTCTGCTGCGGCTCTTCAATGGGTCGTTATTGTGAATCACCCGTTCCCACAGGGAATGAGAAGTGAGCCCACGGAGCTCCCCAGGCCCTGCTCTCAGCCTGTGAATGAGGGCTCCCCCACCTCCTCCCTTGCCTTTTCAGGCTGTTTTCAAATCCCATAAATATAAACACGTGGCTCTTCAGCCGCATCTGTAGATAATAACTTCAGGGGGCTTCCTGTTTACATGGCGATACCCATTTCCCAGCCAAATAAACTCTGGGACAGAGAGCTGAGGTGTATATGGGGCCATCTCGGCTGGGATTGAGTTAACAGGAAACACCCACTCTGGGAGAAATGTCTGATGATTAAATATTTGGGGGGCAGGCGGCACAAGGGGTCAAAAACACTGCAGAAATTGCTTTCTTCTCCCGCCTGTCGTTTCCCGTAAGAAACAGAAGCAGCCATGATAAACATGGCCAAGCGTCCAGGCCTAACAAAGCCCACAGCTGTGCTGATCATGGCTGTACCGTGCAATGCAGAGAGGAGGAGGGACGGGGTCGGCAAGGCCAGGAGCCTCTGGCGCAGCACACCCAAACCTTAGGGTGCCAGCAGGAGATGGGCTGGAACAGGCTGATGTACCCCCACCACTGGGAAGCCCCTCCGTCTTCTCCCTGGCCCTGGCTGTAATGTTTCAATGAGCAATGTTTCCGCACACCAGACCTGTCAGTAAGCCTAGCCTGAGAATTTAGAGAGAGCCCCTAGCCCAGCGGTTCTCAATTCGGGGGGTGGGGGTGGGGGGGAGAGTTGTTCCTCCCAGGGGACATCTGGCGATGTCTGGAGACATTTTTCTTTGTCAGGACTGGGGCTGTGCCACTGGCATCTAGTGGGTGAAAGCCAGGGCTGCTGCTGAACCCCCAGTGCGCAGGGCCCCACTCCCTCCATACACACCGAAGCACCACCCAGCCGGAAACGTCCCTAGTGCCATGGCCTAGCCCAGCGCCTTTCCATAAACCAAGAACCTGAGCCCCAGAAGAGACCCAGCTGGAGCGGGAGAGAACGCCACTGTGCCCACCTCCCATGCGACGCCTTCTAAGGTCACACAGATGTTTAATTTAAAAGGATAAATAAGTATACATCCTCAGAGAGTTGCAAACAAGTTCCCTGGCCTAAGTCCACTCAAGTGCTTTTAGGATGTCTCTTAGTCTCAGAAATGAGCTGTTTCCACGGTTTCTCAGAAAACAGGGCCCGAGGGCTAAGAGTGAGCAGATCTTAAGGAGGCCTCTAACTAGAGCGTGACGTGTGCCACTGACCAGCTCTTGAGCTCCTCTACACTAGTTTCCTGGTCCCCGTGTTAGAACTGTGGTCAGCCAAGGCCTACAGACAGCACAGACGTAGAAAAAGCCACCACTCTACCCAGGCCCTCAGCCTCGTCACCGGGGAGGGACTTACCAAAAACAAACCATGGCCCAGAAAAAAAAAATCTGAAAACTATAGTTATGCTCACGAGTAGAATTTTTCTGAGGCTAGAGCTCTCCAGGCCAAAATCCTTTCTCACTTATCCTTGGGCTTTGGTTGACTGTCTTTTTAAGAACCCAAAAGAGATGTGGGAAGGCACGTAGACGACCCACTGTGGCTGGGCAGCCTGTGATCTGACTACAGGCAGGGGTGTACTTGCTGGCCCGTTCACGTGCTCAGAGATTAGAATCATGGAACCATCGAGGCTGCTGTCTTTACACACTGAGCCGTCCATAGTTGGCCAAAGGGGTGAGCATTCTTTCCTTCAGACACAGGCTGATAAGGAAGTGAATTCGCTGCTAGATTCTTCGCCCACCCCTCTTCAGGAGGAGGACAGGAACCCAGCGCTTACCAAGTTTTTTTTCCCCTCTCATCAGTAACACAGGCTCTCTGCTCTCATGCAGCCCTGGCAAGGCCTATGACCAATAAGTGCCCAGGTGTAGGCAGGAGCAGGCGTGAGACTAGAGAAGAAACCGCAGATGAGAAAAGACCCAATGTACACACATAACAAAACCAAAAAAAGCCATTTTATTGAAAATTAAATTCAAACTTCAAATTAATATTACAATCATGAGAAAAATGCCAAATAATTCAATTTACAGTTGCAACATACAATACAAATAGTCCCTTTGAAGTTCAGAGTAAACTCGTCCACAATCGTGACCTGTGGCACAAAGCAGAATTTGTACAATATGTGCATGGGAAGCAAATCTTGGGCAATAGCGATTGGAAAAAAAATAAAAATGAAAAGCTTGTATTTACACAAAATGCTACACATATTTTTGTTCCACAGAAATCTAAGAATGGTAAAGCATATCCAAAAAAATGGAATTTTATTCAGAATACCTAAGAAATTACTGTAAGTTATGGTTTTGGCTGATATAGTTCAAAGTACTGCAGTAAAAAGCGAACAGTTATTTGTAAACATGAAGTAAACAAACATCTAAAAAATCCTCACATAGAAAATATTTTTTAAAGGCATTATCTTTTTTTTTTAAGAATAACAAATCAAGGAATGGAAGAGCTGTCCTTTATTTTATTTGTTCTCGTTCTTTCGGATATCATCGATATTTTTGCTAAAGCTTTGTGTTTCCATGTATTACCCTGGACTCTGAGTCAGTCCCTTTCCTGGGAATGGAGGGAGCTCTCTAAGCCAGCAAGCAAAACCCTTCTCCCCTCTGAATTTGCAATGGATGGTCCCTGATCGTGGGATTTCTCTGCTCATTTTTGAAAGGCTCTGGCGGGGGTAAGACAGTCTGAAGAGCAAACAATAGCTAATCTGTCGCGTCTCCCAGTTCCAGGCTGGATGTGATTTCACAATCTAAAGCCAAAGCTGTGGTGCCTGCTCTGGAGCTCTGACAGGTTACACTGGGGACAGAGGAGCGGCTGTGGGCCACGCTGGGAACGCCAGCAACCTGTGTGCTCTTTCAACCTGAAGGAAACAGCGAGTGTTGGCTCGTGCGTGGTGCCAGAGCAGCAGTAAGGCTGTGCTTTGGTCTTGAAATCACCAATCATACTCGTGACCCAGTGCAAATGAAGGGTTCATTAAAAAAAAAAAAAAAGGAAAAAAAAAAATTTAACCCCCAGGCCAAAAAAAAAGGGCAGAATTTGATCTAAAAATGTAAATTACCCCATTGGAGTGGTTGGAGTGAGGGTGGAAGGATGACGTGCTTGAATGTTTCCCATGGAAGAAAAAAAAAAAGTTTAAGTGTTCCTGGGTTGCTGCCTGCAGCCACTATAATAGCATTTCAACACAAAAGCATCCCTAAGGTCACTTGGTATGTGTACTGTAAACTTAAAAAAGCCCTTTTTACATTAGAAACTAACGTACAAATATAGTACCTTTTTTTTATTAAATAGGGTACAGCTGGCACTGGCGGTAACATTTTTATGTCAATTAATTAAAGTTGAAATGTGTAACCAGACACTGGCTTCTTTAAGTGCTGCTGAAACAAACATACACATTTTACACTTACAAATAAATGGACAGTGGCATGCTTCAAGCTACCACACACAAACAATAAATAGTATCAGTTACTACTTCCATCTTCCTTAAGTAATAGAAAAGTGGCTTCTTGATCTAAGCATACTTGGTATACAACCTTTAGAAGGCAACGTGTTTTGTTTTGGTTTGGTTTCCCCTCAATTTTTATTAGGAGGAATCGGGATGAACTCCAAGGGGGGACTCCCAGGCGCGAGGCACAGGTCCCACAGCCCGGCAAGCTGTCCTACAACACTTGGCAGCTTAGAAAAGTGGGCTTGAGAGTCACTAGAGAGAGCAAGGGGCCCTTGGGGGCTGGAGGCAAATCTCTACCCAGTTCTGCCAATAGGGGCACAGAATTCAAACGAAGGGGCCCTGCCCTGTGGGGGAGGTGGGCGGGGATTGGCCTGGTGGTGTCATGACATGGTCCTGGCTTGGATTATTAAGGATTCACACTTGAGAATTCGCCATGTGGCTGCCAGGAGAGGTCAAAGTGCATCCATCCTACCGGAGGGCTTTTGCTCAAGTTCATAGACAGTAGTAGACACCAGACTCCACATAGTTTTGCCTTCCCTTTACCCTCCACTGTGAGAAATCCGAATGTCTGAGATTGTATGTAGGGCCCTGAAGGCTGGTATGTTCTCTCAGATCGGCCCTGTGCTGGGACTGGCCTGCTGCTTCAGAGGACCCTGCTCCCATAAGGCAATGGCTTAATTCTGCTCCTTTAAATGCAAATTCTGTGGAGAGGTGCCAGGGGCTCCCCTGACCTACTGCTTGGTAAGGCGGGTGCGCTGGGAAGCGCTGGTGCAGTTCTGCGTTCCTGTGCTGTGTGTATCATTACTGCTCCCTTAGCCACAGGTGTGGCTGTAGGCTCACTGTGTCTTCACTATGCAGCCTGGCGATTTAGAGTTCTGCTAGGAAACCACAGAACGTTTTCTGCAGTTCAAGGACTCTTTGTGCTTGTCTTTTTTTTTTTAATATGACAAGAGTCATCGCTATTTGAAATAAATGAGAAAACCACATCACTCCAGCATTTCATGCTGATAAAGGGCAACCTAAGTGATAAAGGGCTGAGAGTTGTCTTTTAAAATCCCTAATTATTGCTTTAAAAGGCAAAGCTGTGTTAGAGGCAATCAAAGATCTGAAAGAACTAAACAGAACATTTCCTTCATACATCACAAAAACAAGCTACATCTAAAATATTTGGAGATGGAAGTATTTTTAAAAATCACATTGTGCCCGGATGAACTGAAATTGCTTAGCAATATTTCAGGTATGGCTCTAGCCCCGAAGAAATTTGTTATTTAATAAAGAGCACTTTTAGAGACCGAAGTCAACACATCAATACACTAAGAAATGTTTCAAGGGTCCAAATGACATTAAATAATTATAAATATATCTTTAAAGTTATATGACCATTCACTTAGCAAGTTACCTCAGATTTTACACATATTCATAATTTAAAAAAAACAATAACACACAGCCAACACAAACACTATCTATATCATTATGGCTATAATAAGGTATTGCCATTTTCAGTTTTGCATAAAAGGAGGAGAGGGGTTTCAGGATGGTATTTCTTTTTGGTTAAATGGGAAAAGGGGAGGAAAAAGTACAAAAAAGTAAAATAAAATAACCTTTCCTGATCAGTATTTTTGAAGTCACTTTCTTAAAGTAGGAAAAAAAGAAAAGAAAAAAAACTGAACTGACCAGTTCAAAGGGGTACTTGCAGCAAGTCTGAAGGCCAGGGTGGGAACAGTTACACTGCCATGGAAGCATCCATGCTGCCTCCTTCCCTTTGCGTGCACCGCGACTGGCTCTGCCAGCGGGTCTGCAGGTGCACGGGCCCCACGCGGCTGCACCCGTGAGGACGTGTGGTTTGAGCAGAGAGGAAGTGCTTTGCTCTTCTTCCTCCTGAACCTGGAGTCCACCTCTCTGAATCGGCATATGAACAGTTTATTAATAACAGACCAAACAACAGCGACAAAAATACCTTTTTTCTTTTGTTTGTAAAAGTGTGTGTGTGTGTGTGTGTGTGTGTGTGGTGTGTTTCTAGTTAAAGAAAAATAGATCAAAAACAACCTGAAACCTGATTATGATTGTCTCTCTCGGGCCTTTTGCTTCTCAACAGCTACCCTCTTACGGTTGCAAGAGCATGACCGAGTGAGTGAAAAATCTTCTAAGAAATAGGCACTTTGTAGATAGCTGATCGATATACATATATACGCACTCTCTCTATATATATGTATATATTGAGACATTTGGGATGTGGCTCCCAGATACCGCTGGGCCACGGCTGAGGAATTTCAATATGGTCGCCAAACGGATTCATCCATTCTGCCACTAGAATTCAAGACAGTTGGGGAACTGCTGTGGCTTCCATCAGCGTCAACACCATCATTCTGGTTAGGCAAATTGGGGTTTAATAGCGTGCTGCCATTCGAGGTGGTGGTGCATGGCGGGAGCATTCTGGAGGGAGAGCGGTCTCCCCCCGGCACCATGGGGAACTGATAGGATCCTGACGAAGTGCCATAGTAGAGATATGGAGTGCTGCTGGCCTGGAAGGGTCCGCTCTGGCTTTGGGAAGAGCCGGGGTAGGGTGGTGGCAGGTAGGTGTGGTAGTGGGTGGTGGCGGACATACCGAGGGACATGCCTGAGGTGACTGGCGGGGTGTAAGTAAAGGTGGCTGGATAGTGCATTCGTGGGTTGGAGAAGCGGCTCTCAGTGAGGGATGAAATGCTTGGGAACTGCCTGGGGTCTGAAAAAGGGCCCAGTTCTGAAGCACCTAAAAATTACAACAGAAGATGGGGGAAAAAATCTGTAAATATCAATTAAAATAATGAAAGAATTTTTTACAAGAAAAAAGAAAACTTTAGCTTCCCCCACAGGAACAGCAAGCCACAAACAGACCTTCAAACGCACAGGTCACTGCAGTCTTTTTTTTTCCCTCCCCGCCTCTTAGCGGCATTTTGTCCTTAAGCTCCTCACCCCCAGAGAACATCAAAGGGCTTTAAAAACCCAAACGTGTGCTAGGTCCTAGGTGTAAACCAACCCAACACTCATCATATAGATTCACTCACCAGACTTTCACACTGAATCTTCATTGATTGTTTTCTCTCTTTTTGTTTCTCATTGCACCTCACATATTTGAAAGTGACATTTTTTTTTTACTAAGGCATACGAGCTTCATTTTCTCAACCAAATGGAAAGGAATTCCAAAACCATCAGTTTTGCTATTGGTACTCTTGGCCCCCCTTCATCAATGAAGGGACTTTAAAAAGATACCCTAACATGTTCCTATCACTTCTTTTCAACTTGTGAAATGATTTAAAATCTTCTTTATCTTAGAAACAGATTTCAAAAATCAAACCAGACTGCAATCAAAGAAGATTTCAATGTATTCTCAACTAAATTATCTGGGGATATATAAGGAGGGTCTAGCCCTTAGAATTCTCCCGAGGGTCATAAACTAAATAAGTAGCTTTAAAAAGGGGGCTTATGCCTGACCATAGGTTGAGCATCGACCTATGAACCAATTCCTGGTCAGGGTGCATGCCTGAGTTGCAGGCTCGATCCCCAGTAGGGGGCATGCAGGAAGGAGCCAATCAATGATTCTCATCACTGATGTTTCTCTCTCACCCTCTCCCTTACTCTCTGAAATTAATAAAAACATATTAACAATTAAAAAATGAAAATAAGTAAAAGGAGGGCTTAGTACCCAGAAATCATTGCATTTCAAGCCTCGGTAGTAGATATAGGACTGATTTAGGCCAGGTGCTGACAGTAGTTTTTGTGAAAGGCTCTCTGGGTAGGGGACCCATGAGGAGGGCACGTCACCATCCATGTAGCAGGCCCCCGTACCACATCCTACAGAATTCGCTTCAGGCCACTTTGAACAGGTAACAGGGAGACAAAGATGGTTTCCCCTGAAATGCGCAGTCCTTAGCTGCTAAAACCAACAGTGTGCTTCCTTAACTGATGTTTCTGGTACTGAGCATATGAAACCACAGTTATAAACCACTTCATGTGGAAATCAGTTTTCAAAGATCGGGTTATGATTTTCTAAAATTGACAGAATTGTGACAAGCCCTTTTATGATACCAGTGTTCTTAAGGTTTTGACCGCATCTGAAATCTTCCAATTCTTTGAATCTCGTGTATTTGCTTTTCTGATAGCTGTTCTCTATCAGGGGAAGCACCTGGGAACCCGTGAAGCCTTAAGGAGTAGGTACTTCTTCAGCCCCATTTTTATTTAGCACTTGTTCTTAGATGCTCCAATACTTGTTGAGTGAATAACTCTAATACTTTTCTTTCAAGGTGCTGAGTGAGGGTTGTTCATTTTTGTTAAAGTGCACACTGCCTGTGACCTTCATAAAATGCCAGGACTTTGTGCCACGGTGTGCATTTGTAATAAAAACGTGACTGTTAAAAGCCATATGTCGTTAACAAAAGTTTTTCTCACCAATCCGACAGTAGCCATCAGACAGCCCACCCGGCCCAGCCCAGCAATGGTTAAAAGTCTCACCTGCCTGGCTCTTCTTACTGAGAGGGGAAGGCCAGAGGCAGAAGTCAGAGGTGGCAGTGTCATCATCTGTAAAACGAGGGGGATGAGCTCTAAGTTCCCTTCCATCTACGTTCTATGCCGCGAACTCCAAGACAGAAGGAGAAGCAACAGCCGTAAAGGAGCGGGAGGCAGGGAAGTTCCCACCCCCTCATTAGTACTTTCCCGGAATCCACAGGCCCCAGAAGCAGAGGGTAGAAAGCTAGTGAGCAGCTTCTAATACCAGAAGCAAACACTTTCAAGATGACAAACCAAAACTAACACCGTCTGGGCAGTTACCCTCTGCTTTTTATAAATTCTTCCATCCTCCACCGGCCTCTACCTAAGCCCTCCCAAATACGAAATTCTGACAAGCTCAAGCTGAAACACGGAGAAGTAGCGATTATGACAGAATCGCAAACGGGAGCAGACGAGATGGAACGTCTCCCCGCCCCGCGCTCATGAATGCCGTGCAGGAGACAGGCACACCGCGAGGCCACAGATGTTCCTCGGCCCCCTTTCCCTGCAGAGCATCTAGGTGAACTTGAGTTGGCAGAGCTAATAGTTACAGGCGGGCCACTTCTGTACACATTAAGCTCAATGCCCGGATCATGTGAAAGAAACCAGAATAATGTGAGCAATTTCCAACAGAAGTCACACTTAAAACATCAACGTCTGCCCCCCACCCCCTGGCCCAAAGGCAGAGAGCTCACACAGAGAGGCTTGCCAACGTAAAAAACTGCTTCTCATGGGCATTTGTACTTAAAATGTACTGTAGTCATAATTAAAATTCCATGTGGTTTCCCTTGTTTTGATGCAGAAGCCTTATTAAAACCCTTTATGTGGGGCCCGCCAGTAAACTCCAATATGGTTTTGAATTTATCCCTCCACCTTTTCTATTTTACCTGATACATTTTGCTGATGTTTTTATTATCCGTAGCATGCCAGGATCACTGCACTTTTTCAGTTTATGGATGCCAGCTAATGCAAATTGACATTCATTTTTCAATTAATGAGCTCTGGTTGTGGTTTATAGGAAACAATGCAACAAATTTCTGCTGGGTTTACAGAATTTTGACCAATCATTTTTGGTCCCTGGAGACTGTCAGGTTTTGAGCAGTAACTCCTTCTGGGCAAAGAGAGCTAATGCGGACATTAAATAAATTACACGGTAATTTTTATAACTTACAAAAAATAGAACTTTCTGGAAGTTGCTTAGTCATTTTGTGTTTACAAGAAATGTTTCTGAAACATACTGCAATGTGTTCTGTATGAAGAACACAGTATCATATGAGATCTCTTACATCAGCGATTTTCACCCAGTATGCCGCAAGAATTTTTAGAATATGCAATACCTGACTGTTTAGTCAGGGGCACTGACCTTTTTTCTGTGATTCTGTCAAAAAAATGACAACAGCCAACATAGCAATAGCTGTCTGGTGTTTATGAATCAAAATCATACTTATTTTCTTTTGTCAGATCAGCAAAAAATATACTTTTGGTGTGCCACAGAATTTTAGTAATTAGTTTATGTGTGTCATGAGATGAAAAAGTTGAAAATCGCTGCCTTATAATAATCTATGATGGGGCGATGTTAACAACATAAACCCTTTCCTCATCTTCAATTTGTTTATAATAATCATTGCAGGAATAAATGGTATAATTAGTTTTCCTTTCATCGAATAGTGTTCAATCTCTAATTCTAATTTCTGTTGTGTATATGAACTCAGGTGTTCTGTTAGACAGCCTTCTTGGGTTATTTTGACACCGTGTCCCGAATTATTCATCCCTGTGTCACTAGCCACATTGCAACTACAAATTTTAAAAATAGCCCTAGATATTATATTAATGAAAGTAAAGAAAAGATGAATCTATTTTTTAAAAGGGTCAGGATGAAAGCCTGGAGAGTTTGGGATGTACTGTTACCCGAGTCTAATTTTATAAATGTGAGGCCAAGGTTCAGTAACCGCTTCAGTGCTGTGCCTTGTAGCCTCTGAGCTCCCCAGAGAAGTTTAAACTCCTGACTACAACCTACTGATTAAACTAAGCCAGTGCTGCCAGAAGTTACTTGAAGCCCATGATAAACGTGGGACATCTTCCCGATGGGCTGGTTTTACTCCACCTGGAGTCAGGGTAGACCGTACAACAAACATGGATATGATATGGGCTAAATGCAACACCTGGGTGAATTTTTAGACAAACAAAATGTGACTTTAACAAAAAAAAAAAAAAGAAAAAACCTTTGCACTTGTGAAGCTTTAGGCTATGTCTCCAGATCCCCTAAAGCACCCTCTTACCTTCCCCTGCTGGGGAAGAAAAACTCAAATCCCTCATCTACTGGGTAGATCATCCTAATCTAACCCGTTGATAAATAGGAAAGGGAAGGCCCAGAGAAGGGGAGCCATTTATTCTACAAAATCAAGCAGTTTAAGAGAGATTGAGCCACAAACTAGCCAGATCTCTTTGACTTCTAACCTCTTTGCAATCTCATTTGTCCTGAAGGAATCTGGTTGACACAATCACAGATACATATATATTTCCTGCCTTAAAAGTCTATTTGCGTAAGTACATTCGCCTGAAAATAGTTAAGTAGGCTCTTCTGGTGCCTACATATTGGCCCAATGAGAGTTACGGTCTTTGGAATACTATTAAGAACTCTTTTAAGTCCTGTTGTTGATCTAACCTACTCAATAGTGAGCAATTAGTTCGGTTGCTTATGACATAATGTGAATGAGACCAAGGTCAAGGGTTTGATTCCCTAAAGACCTGCTGGCTTCCTATAGATACATTTCATTCCAGACCTGCTATCTCCCCTAGCCACAGTCAGACAGCTTGCAAATGAATGTAGCTATCACAAACACAGATGCAAAAACCTTGCTCATTCAAATAGCAGCAGCAGCAGCAAAAGCTTTTCATAACCTCATATACATGGGGAAGAATAGTATAATAAGATGCCCTTGACACACAAATAAAAATAAAATCAATGTTAAAAATAAAAAAATATCTATTTCCCCTTCCTCCGCCCAAGATCTATGGGTAAAAAGGAAATGGCCTCTCTTTACCCAACCAGGTTTCTTGGGTCTTCAAAGCAAGAAAGTGTGGTGGAAAAAAGGGAAACCAAGATAAGGGAAGATAAAAGAGAACCTCTGATCTTTAATACTGGTCGCCTGCCACTCCCCACTCAGCATCTTTCACACACTGCTTGTTAATGCCAGCGATCCCGCCCGGGTCACGCTTAACTCGTAACTGCAGAGTGGGCTGTTGAGGGCAGAGATCTGTAGAACCCTTGTTTATCTCCCCTTCAGTGCTCAATAACAACAATACTTGATGTGTCCAAGCCTTTCCCTAGTGCTTTAGCATACATTTTCTCATTTAGGCCCTCAATAAATAATGGTTGGTTGAAAATGAGCAAGGAGATCTCTAGAATGAAAGGAAATAGTAGTGTTTTGTTTTTTTTTAAATAACAGACTGGGTACTCGCCATTTGAGGCTGTCAGCTAGGAAACACTGTGCCGTGTCTCGTGCCCCGTAAACAGTGGAATTACACATCCCAGCTGAGGAGGAAGGTCGGGCCGAGGAAAAGAAAAAGGGGCCTCAATCCAGGCGGGACATCCGTCGGCATATTTAGAATTGTCTGCCCTGCTTCTTTAACGCAAGGGTATAAATGTGCATCATGAAAAGCCATCATACTTCTCAGCAGTGAGGTGTGAACTTCCAAGCTTCATTGGGGCCTTTTAAGTGATAGGAGTTATTGCTCCAACAAATCTCACATAAAGTCCAAGTACTTTTTTATGAACCCCCTCGCGGTGTTCTTCCTACTGGAACATATAATACACAAGCTCTCTAGGGCTGCTCTCCTCTAAGAATCTTCTTCCCCCTCTACAACCTTTTGGCGGCCCCCTCCACAACTGCTCTATTATATGATTTCCTATTTCACTCCCGTTCCAATAGCATTTACTTTCCATATCATTCTTTCGGGCTCTTAGTCAATACTTTACTGAATTATTAGCTGTTACGTAGCCTGTTCTCTCCAACTGTAAAGTAAGCTTTGGATGGTCAAGGTCATGATTCATTTTCCTCTCCTATCCCTCAGAATCTTCAATACTCGAAGAGCTTACACTTTTTTTAAAATTTGGTGTATGAGTGGAGGGATACAAGAATGAATAAGTGAATTAGGGATCAGGAACTCTGTATGATAACTGGCATATTTTTGACACATTAAAAAAATTAATATAGTAAGAATTAAGCAATGCTGGCATCCAACCTGAAACGTAATCTGAATCCCATTCCACCCATAAAATTCTCTCTAAAGAGTGTTCAAAGCTCTTCCCAGGCATCACTACGTCACCTGACCTCATGTTTCACACAGGCGCCCGCACATGGCAGTTGCCACTGGTGAACAGACAGATGCCTCTGTTTTGTCACCGGTGTTGTCCCCAGTCTCCTTAGAGACTGTATCTGTGTAAGTCTACACTGAGGAGCCATGGGGAGAAGACATGGAGGAGGACGGGGGCCATGCCTGTCTGGCCCACAGGCAAGTTAGTGAGCACACTCGCCCTAGGGCCCCAGGGTAACCGCTGCCCCTGCAGTCCTGTTATTTCATGTTTGGAGTAGGAGGTAAAGGTAACCGAGGGTGAAGCTCACGTGCTGCATGAATTTCTAGACTAATACATAGAGCTGGTGTGTCAGAGTTCTCAGGGATCATAGATGGCCTTTGTAGATGAAGAAACGGAGATACGGCGGGTCTGAGGGGCATCACAAGATTAAAACGTGATTCTACCCAGGTGGGAGCCTTCTACTCCACCTCTGCTGCTGCCCACAGCGTGACGGGGGAAGGGTGGAGGAGCAGCTCCCTGGCTTTCCTTAGATCTGCATTTGTGAAAACACACCTGGGAGGGGAGCATCTTCCACTTACGCTACCTTTCCAGGTGGCAGAGCCTTAAAACCAGAGGGTGTCACCCCCAACCAGCACAGGCCAGCCACTTCTCACCGGCATGACTCAGCAACTCTGTCAAAAATAAAGACGAGGCTATTGGCGTATTCAGAGTCCCCTGTCCTCCTTTACGAAGGTCATGTCCCACTACTCCTCAGTGTGAACCCCCTCTTCATGGCAGGCCATGTACTCAGGACCCCCCTGGAGCTGGGTTCATGCTCTCCCCAGACTCCTGCCACCTCTCTTCTCTCTCTCAGACCAAGTAAGTAAGCCCGGTCTTTAGAGCTCACCACTACACAGGGACTTCCCAGCCACACAAATTCTCACCATCTTTTCTTTATCATATGCATATTGAGTATTTAGGATGTAAAGTTTACCTCTCCGTGCATTTTAAGGAGTTGTCACTGGTTTTACATAAGTATTTTCATTTTCCAACTAAAGGAAAACAAATGAAGAATAAGAACCCGTGTCCTTTTTGATCCTACCTAGTACATAGCCTGGTGCTGAGAAGAGATGGGTTCTTAAAAAAAAAAAAGTGCTAAACGAATAAATTACCAGCATAGTCTCAAAGCAGGCGACATGACAGAGCAGAAATGCTATGTAAACATTACCCCAAATCAATCTTAGACTATATGCAGACCATTATTTTGCATTTTCTACATTGATGTTTTTAAGGGATTTTACATCGATTTCCTTCATTTCCCTGAATTTATCTCCTTACACTAAAATGATCAGGTATCTATCACTAAATTAATTTTACTTTTAATTTCACTAGATAATAACTGGAAAATATATCTTACATGGGAGAAATGTAATGGGTCATGCTGATGGAGAAGAAACCAGCAAAATGAGAATTTGAAATTAATTTTTAAGATAATGAAAGATCAGACTAGCAAACTCCATCGTTTCGCCGTTTTGCAAAAGAGTGGAAAAGCGCCTCGACTATCCAGTATAAATATTTATTTTCCGTGTTGTAATGAATTGTACTTTTCCACTGCATGCTCACAAATTCTGAAAGACCAGCTGATCCCAAGGCTAAGAAAGTATGCTATGCTGAGGGAAAGGGGCGGGGGAAACCCAAAACCTGGCAATTTTCAGAAACTTCCACCATTCCTTAAAGTCACCCAAATTTTGAGGATATTGTTGGAATAATATATTTCCTCTTTGTGAAGGGAAAGGAGGCAGGCGGTAGAAGAGGTGTGAGTGTGTGTGTATGTGTTCAGAGGGAGAGTAAGAGAGAAGGAAGAAACCAAGGTTTGGGGGTGGGGGGAGAAACGGAGGAAAAATGAGAGAGATCTTCTTGCTAGGCCTTGATTAAGAACTTTTTAAAGGCTAGGAAGGGTGGATAGTCTTTGAAACCAGATCCGCTGCAGGAAGGAGGCCAGCACCCAGGACACCGTGTCTTTCAGAAGAGGCCACCCACGGTGCCGCGGCGGTCATATGACTGCTCTGTCACATCCTGAAGCCATTTCCAGCCCATGCACACGTCTGTGCTCCCATTTAGAGAGGATGGGATATATTGGGAACACACATATGGAAACACTTTCAGAGAATCAGTTTCCATGAAATTCATAATGAGCCAAGTGGCTTCAGATGTGGTTGCGTTCCTCCGATTAGCCAGGAAAAAAAAAAAAAGAGGAAAAAAGGAAGAAAAAAGGGACAAATCCACCCTTTCAGACCTTATTTCAGTTTCAGAGAAATTAAAAACCACTAATGACTTATGGCTACCAAAACATGGAGCCACAATTAAGAAAGGAGGAACTAGGAAAAGGAGGGAAAGACGTTTAGAAGCAGCAGTCTATCTCTCCTAAAAATAACAGCTTTGACATCAGTAATCTCATCTTCAATCGGGAGGAGGCTCTCCTGTGATGGTATCTGCCTGGAGTGGATGAATTTTCTGACAATCTGGCAGAATGTTGCACGCATGCGCACATGGGGGGGGGGGCAATGCGGAGGGAGGCGGAGGCTAGAGGACCGGCTCTTATTTGATAACATATGTGGCCAATTAAGATTATTTTAAAAATTGCAACTAAATGATAAATTGTTCCTAAGTAAATCTTTCAAAAAAGCTCAAATGCAGAAGGGACAGCCTGGTATGTTCCTGTGGCCTGCTCTAGTGGTAACTCAGACTATATTAAAAGCATAAATTTATGAACTGGTTGAGATGTATGTTACATATTAGACACCGCAGCCTAGGTGATAGGAAAGCATGAAATACAGGAAGAGAACAAATGGGGGAGGGTTTTTTAAGAGGGACGTTGAACTGATATTAGTAAGTTAAAACATTGTTTTTATATTACATACAAAACACTGGCATATCATGGGGTAAAAATTCACATGAATTTTAAGATAAAACCTGAGGCTTGAAAATGCTCACCAGGCGGGAGCTGGGGTTGTCTGGGGTTATGTCAGCAGACTGGGAGATCAGGAGCAGGGAAGGAGCCGTGGAGTCCGCTCTGCCTTTGGGGTTCTTCCGTGGAAAAATCTGAGGAGTGCTTCTTTCAAGCTTGGTAGCAAGCCTAAGCCCATTGTTTAGGAATGTTCTGACTCAGGGTTGCTTGATGATGGGCTGGGAACCAGTACTGGCTATTGCTTAACAGACCGGTTTTTGCTTTGCTCCAAGCATAGGGCTCCTGCAGTGCTTTCATATTCACAGTAACCCAGCACGTTACAGGTTTGCTAAGAGGAAAGAGTGGCTAACCAAACAACTGAGATGCAATGGCCCCCATCTACAGAGGATCTGTATCCAAACACTTTCGTTATAGCGTTAAATCCTCATCACAGCCTTGTGAGGTAGACAGTGTCACTGGCCCACTGCACAGGGCTCAACGGCCACAGTCTGCTCCACGATGTCAGACTCAGTGCCCTTTTCTGGCAGATTCTAACAGACCGGCCATGTCTACCTCGGCGGCAATGATGAAAGGGTTCTGGTCACTTCTCAATGACAGCTCTGGAGATGGAGATGGGCTGTGGAATGGGGAGGATGAGTGCCAGGTATCTGCCATGCCCTGGAGTTCTCAACCTGTCTTTACCACGGATGTTCTGAGTGATCCACAGCAAATCTTGTAAGGGGCTGGCAAGAGCATAGAAAATAGCAAACACCTCCATCTCAAAAGGACATTCCTTGTTACTGGTACTAGCAGAGCCTGAGAAGAAGGAAACTGAAAAGATTGGGTCCAAACTAGAAAAGACAGGAGAATCAGAATCCTGAGATTCCCAATTAGCCCCACACACCCAGTTCCAGGCCCAACCAAACTCTGCCTGCTACGGCGGGAAAAGGAGCAAACCACCCCCACAGAGGCCACGTCCCACACAGCGTGAATGCGCACGCTGTGTTTCCTGACGGAGCCTCGGTTCTCCACGTCTAAAAGTAGGAACAGATCTGCTCTTTTAAATCTAGCACAAATCCAGTCTCAGACCATCCCTGTGACGGAGTCTAGCACTGATCCTGAGAGGCCCAGGAAAAGGAGGAGTGGCTCCAGGCAGCAGCTGCCCCCCAAGGCACTATCACTCAAAACCTGGCAAGCTTGAGGGACAGTTTTCAAATAGAATCCTGCTCCAAAGGTTTAGCACCCTGGTGTGGTCCAACAGCCCTGAGACCATACTGGACCTTAAAGCACGTGACTCAAACCACCCAATGCCCCAAGACCCAGAACTTGAACAAGATTACCAAAATGCTGTTCCGTCTCTCTAAGTCAGCTAGTTCCAAGAGGTTTGGCTATCCCAGTCCTAACAATCCATATTAATCTAGGATCAAAGCCACAGACTTTAGCCTCCGTACTGTATCCTGCCAGCTCCTATCCTTATCTTTGCCCTCTCTCCCTCTATGGTCAGATGTATCCACTTACCTGCTCCCCAATGTAGGCCTGGGCTGCTCATGCCCTGGGATTGGTTCCTGGCCCAGGAGGAAAATATGAGAGGCTTCCTGGTTTTGAGAGAAGGTTGCCTTAGAATCAAGATCCACTTTTGTTTGTGTGATGTATCTTCTGCCCAGATGGCTTATCTGGGTTCCTGAATCCTCAGGATTTCCTTGTTCGTGACTGCCTACCTGTTCTGTGACTGTGTGTCATCCTATTTTTCAGGAATGTGCACATTTCTACATCTCTTATTAGGCACTCAACAAATGTTTGCTGGAACAATAATCTTGCCCCAACTTACCTTTCCATTCTCATTTCTCACTCTACTCCTTCAGGAACCTAATAGTCCAGTCAAACTGGACCCTTTTCCGTTTTTTGTGCTCCCACCTTCATGCCTTGGTGGTTTGTAGTCTTCTCTCGGCCCTTGAAATTCTAAGCAGCCTTTAAAATAGACTTCACTCTGCTTGAGAGTTTTAGCCCTCAGTCACCTCTCCTTCCTCTGCATTAGGTCTTCATTTGTGTCTCTCATAGGCATGCACACATTACAATCACCTTATCACGTCTACTAGCCTACAACTTCCTTGACAACAGGAACTCTGTCCTACTCATCTTTAAATGCACTGCAGCCCCTTTCAGAGGGACATACAGGAAGTATTTAAGTGTGTATGTGAGGAAAAAGGATGGGAATCCCTAACTCTGTCTCACCTTCAGCCAACTGCTTTGCCTGACCTACCATCCCTGTTTACCTGGACCGAAAGGGCTTACGTTAATTCCAGATGTACAGCTCTGCTCTGATCACCAGTTCTTGGATGTCTCTCTCTCTCTTTTTTTTAAATATATTTTTATTGATTTCAGAGAGTAAAGGAGAGAGATAGAAACATCAACAATGAGAGAAAAATCATTGATCGGCTGCCTCCTGAACACACCCCTACTGGGGATCGAGCCCGCAACCCAGGCATGTGCCCCAACTGGGAATCGAACCCTGACCTCCTGGTTCATAGGTCGATGCTCAACCACCGAGTCACGCCAGCCGGGCTTGGATGTGTCTCTTATTCTACCCTCTTCCCTGGTTTATTCCTTTATCCTATAAACAAAAACTTTTTCTGGCTTTTTTTTTTTCAGTCCCAAGCAAACTATTCTGTCCCACACCAACACGGACCCTTGAGAATAATAATAGAATTTCAAGCCTCAAATTTACATATTGGTTTTTACTTTGTCACTGTTTTTCCCTTCACAAAAAGCCTGTGAGGTAGGCATGACAGGTACCAGCTGATAATGTAGCCAGGTCAAGGAAAGAATGGCTGACTCAAGGGACACAGCCAATGAGTGACAGAGCTGAAATGAAACTGCTGGGTTTCCTAATTTGTGTTCTTTTCCCCACTAGACTTTTCTCCTTTGCATCTACTACTGTTCATCCTAAAAGAAGTTTAGATACAGAAAAGGATGGTATTTCTTTAACAACAGGGGACATTTCCATTGAATAGGACAGTAATAACTGGCTTGCCTTCTCACACTGGAGGTTAGATCCAGTAACATCAGAAACCAATCTACTACCTTTTAGTGAACTGAAAAAATGACTCACTTTATTTTTCTATCTGGTTAGGATTTAGCCTGAAACCATGTACAAGAGTCTTCGTACTATCCTGACACAATTCTCCTTATGTAACTTCCGCGTCCTAGCACAGTGTTGTAGTTACTCGTTCCTCTGACAGTTGCAAAGTTTTTCCACTCGAGCCTTGCACACGGAATTAACTCAAAACTTCTGCAAGGAAAATGTCCCTTTCTGAGTTTGATTTGGCATCGATTTCAAAGAACTGTTTGTATATTTTAGAATATGTAGAATTTTCCTTTGATTGAAACCTCTCTTTTAACAATGGACAAGAGATGATTTCTTTTCTGAGTGATTTAAACAAAAACAAACACATCTTAGTTACATAGAGCCTTGTTCTCAAAGTGAGTTTTTTTGAGCGAAATCAAACCCTACAGATTGTTAAGCATTTGGCAAAAGCCTTCAAACAGCCAAAGCCAAATAGTGAACTTTTCCTCATTGAAGAAGATAAATACTAGAGCAAACCTGAAGAAAAAAAAAATAGGACCTTCTTTCACTTTCTACTCTGCTCGGTAACATTCCCCTCTCAATACACACACTCACCCCTTCAGGGGGTTGCATCCTCAACACTGTTCCCTGGTGCTAGAGTGATAAACTGGCCACAGTGGACATTTTCAACATCTGTTTGTGGCTGCTCCCAGGCTCCTGGTATGTCTCTGGGACATGAAGCCCTGTCTCCCAGTGTAAACAGACACACCTAATTGTGTATAAGGTGTCCGAAAAGAACTACTTGTTTTGATGACCAAAAAAAAAACTAAACCGAAAAGGGAAGGACTGAGTGTGCTGTGGGACAAGCAGCCAGTAGTAGGTAACTTCTCTGTTTGCCACAGAACAACCCAAGCCCCATTTTCCCAGCCTGAGAATACTGTCCACGGAGTCCACGCCAGGTGTGGACCAAACAGCTGGTGACTGGTCAGGAGAGATGGTGCTGTCACAGATCCAGGGCACCATCTGTGCAGTCTCTTCCTAAAGATTTGATTTTAGGATGAAGAGAGGAAAGGCACGAAGGAGGAGGAGGAGGTAATTTGGGGGTAGCTTTTTCTTCTTCAGGTGACAATGGCATGTACAGCAATAACAATAACAACAAAAAAAATGCCAGCAGCCTATTAGAACTGCAGCAGGAGAAAACGATCCGAGGGCACTGGACTGGCCGTCGGGGCTGTGGGATCTGGTCACCGTGCTGCCCCCAACAAGCAGGGGGATCTTGGTCGGGTCCCTTCCACTCCCTGTCTCACACACTCCTTTGCAGTGTAAAATGTCGGAATCTGACTAAATCATCTCCCCAGGTTTCCGGTTCTAAAGTTCTGATTCTGCTACATACAACAACCTTGAGGATTCCCAATACACCTTCGAAAATTCTACTAGAAATACGGTTCCCCTTAAGGACAGTGCCCATTCATTAAAATACAGTAATTATAGTTTTCGAAAAGGAGGGATGTCCACTTTGCAAAATATACCCAGGTTTTCTCTCTAGAGAGAAAATACAAATTAGAACATTTAGATTACCTTTTCCACAGAATAAAAAAAAACAGAATCATTAACAAGAGTTCGCAACAGAGGCCAAAAGAAAATAGAAACACTATTAGCTTTTTCAAAAGGTTTTCATCATTAAATTTAGCAGTAAAGGGGCTCAAACTAGCTTTAGGCTCACATATTAAATATGAGATATGATGTGATCTACTTATTTGTTCTATATTCTTCTAAACAAACTGTTCTGAGCTGAACTACCTGAAGTTAAAATTAATAACATTTTATATCAACCTTCCCAACTCTCGTAGGATAGGCTATAGTGTGATGCATAGTTTAAATAGCTTAAGTCTCCATGCCCTATGTATAACCATATATACTCTGAGGTTTTAAGATTTCTAAATATGTGCACTTTTAACCTCTAGAATAAAACTTTGTTTTGTAAAATTAGGAGGTGGATTTTTTCCACCGTTATTTCTGCTAGAAATTAAGTGAATGTTACCTTATTTGTGGAACTCTGACCTGCATCAAGCAAGAACACTGGCTACTTCGTGAGGACTGCTGGGGTTCCGTCCCCGAGTGCAGCCCGGGGAAGATGAATGTGACAAAAGTCCCTCAGAGGATGACACCCACAGGCTGCCCCAGGAGAGTCTGGTTGTGGTATGGAGACTTCCCCGAGAGATCAGAGTGGGGGTTGCAAGGCTTGGGGTTGATCCTTTACTCTCCCTCTCCCCCCAAGTGACCTAGAACAAGTCTCTGAGCCCTAATTTCCTACTAGAAAAACAGGGACTGTAATAATATCTACACTCCAGTGAGCTATTGTGATGATTAAATGAGATAATGTCTGCGAAAGTATCTTTAGTGCACTTAGAACACTACCTAAATATCATTTTCAATATTTAATATAATTATTTATGCCAAGTTTTGCTATGCTTTTATTTCCTATCTCCTTTGGACGTAGTTGTTATAATTCTTCCCATTTTCCTAATTTGTCGGAGGTCCTTACATGAGTGCTTTATCTGGAAGCTTTCGGTGATTTCTGCCGTCAGAAAAGCCACTGTTACGGATGAGTGGAGTGTCCTGTGTCTTCTCCATCCCCACTCTCTGGAGCTCCTGACTCACAGCAGCACAAGAGTTCAAGGTTCTCCCAAGGATGCCTTCTTCTTCCTGGTGTCTTCAGTTTTCCTTCTCATGTTCTGTGGCCCCTGCCGAGTCTCCACGTCCTGTGAGGACAGCCGTCTGACCTGCCGGCGCCCACTCTCCATCTACCTGCCCTGGCCCCGCGCCTCCTCACATCCTGTGTGAGGCTGTGGGGACCAGAGTCCTCACTCACAGGCTGCTTGTCCACGTCTCTGTCCCCTCCTCTGTTTCCCTCGGCGCTAACCTGTTTGTTATGTTTGCTAGAGCTGACTTCCTTGCCATATTTTTCTCTAACCTGACTCTGAATGGCTCCACTTGCCTTCTCCATAACCCCAACGTGGGGCTGGCTTGTTCAACTTTTACAAACTTTCAGAAAGATTCTTTTCAAACTTTTATCTAGAAGTTCTATTATTTGCCATTTGGAATTTGACCTTTTTATGAAAATGTTGGCAGGGTGAGCTTCACACTTTGGTGAAATCCGTTTTTCTCTTTTAGGCACCAGGGAGATGGCAAAGGAGAGCAGGGCGCCGGTGCAGCTTGGCTATCGCAGGGTCCTGGCTCGAAGCCGCTGTGCGTCCAGGCTGGCGCTTCAAACACTAGCCTGGAGGGCCTGAGCATGCGCAGGCTGAAGCATAACCACATCCCCAGTTTTCTAGTTCTAAGTTCCCTAAATATAGGCCTCGTTATCTGTTTCCTTACCCACTTTTGCGGTGACTTTCAGTATCTTACTGCAGTGGTGTTGTGAAAAAGGACATACCAAAGCCTTCAGGTTGGAGGGGACCCTGAGTATGAGGACCACCCTCACGTGAAGAGGAGGAAAATTAGTACACACATCTGGTCCATCCAGAGGCAGGTCTCTGGGATCCTGGGGAGAAAACACCCCTCTTTCCAGTACATACACTATCTTTATATTTTATTCCTGTCAGGTGACTATTATTTTTTTAATATATTTTATTGATTTTTTACAGAGAGGAAGGGAGAGGGATAGAGAGTTAGAAACATCAGTGAGAGAGAAACATCGATCAGCTGCCTCCTACACACTCCCTACTGGGGATGTGCCCGAAACCAAGGTACATGCCCTTGACCGGAATCGAACCTGGAACCCATGAGTCCGTAGGCTGACGCTCTATCCACTGAGCTAAACTGGTTAGGGCAACTATTATTTTTTACAGTGAACTGTTATCTGTTGTTTCTCACTCTAGTTTGCATCTCACTCACACGGAAGGTGGTGACTCTATTCTCCATCCCTGTTCCATTCTAAATGGCAACGCCAGAGAGAAAGGTGGAAACTAGTTTGAAAGCCAGAGACACAGCAACCCATTATCCAGAACTCCAGTCTACAGAGGTTGCCGAGCCGTTGGAACCATTCTAGATTTCCCATCCTAGGAGATGCTGACACCTGTGAAAGGTACTTCATTGTGACTTCTTTGCTTGAGCTTCCAAACTCAACATAAATCCATGAAATAAAGTAAGTAGGTCACTTACTGAGAGGTGTGCGCCCAGACTCTGACTGAAAACAAACGAACAGATGTTCGTGACTGTTTGCAGTATGGATACCTCTGCATCTCAGGATACCAGGGAAAAGGGGAAGCCGTGTCCACGGGAAACAGGGCTTTAGTGACTTTCAAACAGGAAACATAAGAACTGCTCATAGCTTCAGGAGATCTTGAAGCTGGTTTCTAGAGCCACAAATGGAAGGTTTTGGGGAGGTGGGGGGAATTTCTTTTTAAGGCACAAATAAAGGATCTGAGAAAGGGGTGATAGTCATACAACAGCCTCAGCTATTTAACGCTTCCTCCTTTAACCTCGGTTTGTATTTATGAGATCCTGCTTAGAACAAGCTCCTCATCCCTTAGCAACTCAAGTTCTTTCCAATTTAAGATATGCCCCAATTCTCAGTCCTCTGGGAAGAAGTTGTCCTGGGGGCGGACTCCATTCACAGGGCAGTCAAGGCTGGTGTCTCTCCTGGCTTTACTTTTCTCAGATGCAGGATGGGGGCTTGTGAGCCCTTTGTAACTAACCGTCAGCCCCTGGCCCAGGAGTCTTCACACTTCCAGGCTGTTGCCACACACTTGCAGGTCTGATCAGCTAACGAGCACCTGTGTAGCCAGCTTGGTCATACCAATCTAGTGATTTTCATTTCTCTCCGTCTTGAAAGCAGTAAAACGAATGGGTGTATACACAGGGTGTGAAAGGTATAAAAACAAGCTACCTACATTTTGAGAGGATGAGAGGAGCATATAACGCTGGTCAATCACCCAGATTAATCCCATCATTGCGCCTCACTGCACTGAAGCCTGGGTTTGCACCAGGCCAAGGAAGGGCGCTACTGGAAATAATCAGATTAATGTGTCAATGAAAACAGCCAAGCCAAGCACTTCAGCTCTCAAAATGGATTTCTGGCCCAAATTTTCCAGATTAGTGGCTCTGTATTCACTTAATAAATCAAGCACTTCCTGAATTGCCACTTCATTACGGGGCATATAAACAATGTCTAAACATTAACGAAAAACTTATAAGATGCAATATTATTCCTTTTAAAGGAAACTAACCATTGGGGGAGAGCATTACTAAAACATTTTGATGATACAGGCAAAACACCCTCTCCAATCCAGAGCCTCCATCCCCCACTCGCAGGCAAGCACAAGGCACCATCCTCTCCCCAGGGTGACCGCCACAGACACCTAGCCACATTTTTGCTTCCTCCCTCACCCTCTTGCACAATTCTCCCCCAAACAGCCAGAGACATCCCTTGAAAATAGAAATCCATTTATATCGTGACCCTGCTTAAAATCTGCCAATGAATTATCACTGCATGCACCAGCAAATCCAAACTTCTAACCCTAACCGGTAGAGGCCCCTGGTGACCTAGAGCCGGCTACTTCTCTGCTTCCTCTCATCCTCTGTGCACTCCAGCCCCTAGGCATCCTTCTTCGCACCACAGGGCCTTGCACTGACCTTCCCCTCAGCCTAGAATGATCTCCACAGGACCAACCCCCTGCTGTTCAGATCTCAGCTAACATGTTTCTTCCTCATCACACCACACTGTTTTACTTTTCTTCACAGTACATATCCCTACTAAATCATATTTTCTTATTTTCAAATGCCTACCCTTCCTCAATAGTAGCTAACAATTACTGAGTACCAGGCATTAGTCTAAGGATTTTGAGTATATTAACCCTCCCTTTAGTCCTCATAACAACCTTTTGAGGTTGGTGGTATTATTATTAGCCCATTTTATAGGTGAAGAAATTGTGGTACAAACAAGCTAAGTAAAATATGCAAGATCACTAAGCTAGTGAGTGAAGGAACCTAGATTGAAACCCAGGGAGTCTGGCTGCAAAGACTGTGTTCAACGACTATGCCATATGCCAGTAGGAAAACCCCCCTGAGCCTTTCTGTCTCCTTCATTGCTGTTTCTCCAGTGGCTGGAACAGTCTCAATAAATGAGCTGACTTAATGTTTGTAATAATTTGTATTAATAAAGATTTTTTATCACGTGGTTATAAAATACTATGGCAACAATGTTTCACTAAAAAGAACTTTGTTATAATTCCACTCATATTTTCTCTAAATATATTGAATATAGAAAGTCTGGTCCTCTGATCCCATTTATTCTATTATTAACAAAAATCACCAGTTCTTTTGTTTTAGTAACCTTTAGCTTATAAGATTCTCATTTCTCCAGTTAGAGAAATTACACTCCATGATAAACATTTTCAGGTAAAAAGGGTGTGACAGATAAGTTACATAAAACCATGCAAGGGCATGTAAAATGTCAGTAAGTAAAGTTCCGTCATATTAAATAAGGCTGGGATTCTCCAATCTGTCTGCAGACTCTGACACACATGCACATACATAAGGCCTCACCTTGGACAGGAGTTCAGCTGTGGCCAAGGTCTAAGTGTGTGGTTCTTAGGCTTTAACTAATCTGAGCTTAGGTTGCTTCTTGTCAGAATCAATTGAAGCAAAAAAGACAAAGCTTTTCTTGAAATCTATAGTAGTTGTTCCTATTAGTTCATAATAGCCTTTATTCTTATTATAAATAAGAATTTATTGAGAACAAATATTTGGTTTTCTGATGTGGTGATTACAGAAGCTTTCTGTGAGAAAACTTACCCTTTCAGGCCTTATTTTAGATTCACAGATGTTCAATGCTTATGATGTACTTTGGAGAATATGTAGCCCAACTAACTCATTTCACACCTGATTAAACTAGACCCATAGAAATTATCAAGTGACCTGCTCAAGAACATCAAAATTAGATGGCAGTTTCCTCAATTCCAAACCAAGCACTATTTCCAACACAATGCCAATGATTCAACGAGTATTTAGTCACCATGCCATATGCCTGGGTCTTAGAAGAAAAGTTTTCTGATAAACAAAACTAATTAAACACAAGTTTATTGAGCAACTGTTATTTTATCAGTGTTCGGTTCAATTCTCCATTGAGATCCATGTCCCGATTTAAATGCTTCCATCATTTGCTGGATTAAAGAGGTTATTTGAGGTTTAATTAACCCTTCAAAGGGATATCAATCCAACTATATCACTAATCACTTTGAATATCAATGGTGTAAATGCACCAATTAAGTCACAGATTGTTAGAACTCATCTTAAATACTTCTTCCTCACCATATCACTACACAAGACCCAACTGTATGTTGTCTACAAGAAACCCACATTAAATATAAAGACACATAGGCTATGCGGAGCAATGGGAAATCTCATTAATTGCTGGTGGGAATGCAGAATGGTGAATCCACTTTGGGAGACAGTTTGGCAGTTTCTTACAAAACTAAATATCCTTTTACCATGTGATACAGTGAGTGTATACTCCTTGGCATTTATCCAAAGGAGTTGAAAACTTACGTCCACACAAAACCTACATACAGATGTTTATAAGACACCCATACTACCCATGATGTGGTAGATGTAGTGTTATTGAGAGTAGACTTGAAATAGTTGTAAATGTATATCGCAAACTCTAGGGTAACCACTAAAAAAGGATAAAAGAGAAGCATAACTCACATGCTAAGAAAGCATTAAAACCACAAAGGAAACAAAAGTGTAGAAGGACAAATAGGGTGAATAGCAAGGGCAACGAATAGAAATCAGTAACAAATATGCGAGATATTAATCCAACCCAGTCAATAGCACTTTGAATGTCAATGGTCTAAATGCACCAATCAAAAGACAGACTGTCAGAATGCAAGACAAGCCAAGACTCAGCGAATGTTCCAAAGGTACCATACTTGTGACACCCACCAACTTCTAAGGGCAGAAAACAAGTTTAACTTTTTCTGTCAACTGGCCAGGGTGTCAAACTCTCCTTTTCTGAGCCCTCTGGCCAACATTCCACGGCACTTTTAAGCAACACTGAGAATACACTGTTTTCCTAAGGTGTAGTTTGGGAACTTACAGGTTTGTGTATTTTTTTAAGGTTGAGCACCACAACATTATTATCAGACTTGTTTTTCTCTTTTTCAAGCCTGTTTTTATTTCCTTTGTAGTTTTTATTTAGAAAGGGTTCTTCTTAATTATGCATGGCTTTATTGTGGCCACATCAATGGGTTTCTTATTGATTTATCATGAATCACTCCTCTCCTTGGCACAGGGTAGAGTGTTTATAACCATCATTATATTTGTTGCTATTATTCCACTAACTACGGCATTATTACTAATTATAATAGGAAACGAGCTAGAATGGTGACTGTGTTGGTTGGGAAGAGAGCAGCGAACTTCAGATACAGAAACACTGGTCTTGTTCTCGTCTGCCATGCTTAGCTGCTCTATTTCAAGTTGGTCACACTGTCCTTTGAGATATTCAGGAACAATGTTGCCTGAGCAGTAGCTTATTTTAATTTACATTACTTTCATGGATTTAGAGATATAGGAATTTCTTCAGCGTCACATTAAAAATAATAATTTAGACAATATGTCAAATGGGTTCCTCAATTTGCCTCAGAACAACTCACTTAAATTCTGACTCAATTTATAATATATGTCTTCCTACTGGCCAGAATAGTTATACGTACACTCATTCTAAATGTGGTGAAGAGGTGAACGCATGCATATGTGTGTGTGTGTGTGTGTGTGTGTTATAGCATAGAGCTAACAGTGTTGCTCCCCTTTAAAGAGAATGGGGAACTTTACAATATAATAACTTGCTAGGAATGTATTTGTGTAATGGAATGTGAAAGTAAGGTATATGGCCATTGTCATTAGCCTCCTACACAGTCCCACTTCTAGATCTATGAGCCGACTCCTCGCCACGGTCATGGCCTAAGTAATCCTGAAGCAAGCAGCCCTGACTATCAGGCGACCTTTCTCTGCGTGCAAGCACTTCCCCTGAGCACCCACAGGCAGAGCCTGAAACTAGGAGTCACCCAGACACATAGCAAAGGATTAGAAGGCCAGGCCCTGAGCCTGGAGGGGCTTTCAATCTCGCTGGGAAAAGATAAGATCTGACATACTCTTGTCATATCTTAAGAAACATTATGAAACCACACATGTCAACAAGTGTAATTTTTTTTCTCAGTTGAAAAATGTAATTGTTGGAGCAACTCAGACAGTATAATCTGAGCAGAATGAAATTGATTTCTTTTTTAATTTCTTAAAGGAGAAGGCTTTATAAAGTTGGTTATGCAGCAGAGCAAAGAGACCTCCTTTCACTAAAATCGGAACATTGTTTGCATATGCTGGCATGTGACTGTGTCATGTATGCAAAATGTCATTGCCTACGTGAGACTAAAAGCTTCCTGAAGGCAGAGACAACGTCTTCTGTTCCCTTTTATTCACTGCCTCCCTGGGTACCCTTCAGGTATAAACCTAATATTTGTTGAGCTGATCTGAAATGACTGAGGTGAATTAAAATTAATTCCTCCCTGGTAGGAAGAAATGAGAGAAGCTACTAATATATTGGGAGACATTATAAACATCCACAAAGTTCCGGAGAGCGAGCTACTATTACCTGAATTAAATAAGATAATGTTAACAGGATTAACTATCAATGATCCTACCTGGAGCTAAAAAATCAGTAAAAGTGAAAAAATGGAAGACATGCAGCTTCACAGAAGTGGCTGATGTGAGAAACAGGGCAACGTGGTTACCCAATGCTAAGGCCGCTTCAGGGGCCTTCACAGAGGCCGGGAAGAAAGGAGCTTGGTCCCGGGTTCCGGCATTCAGAGGGACACTGACAAACTGCAGTACACCAGAGACCACGGAGCAGGACAGTGAGGTGACATAAAACCCTATCGTACAGCAAGGATCTAGAAAGGGGAGAGGATGGGAGAATCTAGGGGAAAAAATCAGCCTGAAGATAAGACTTTTTGAGAAATGATCATTGTCAAAACCAGATCTTTTGCTTTGTTTTAGAGGAAGAGTTTTGCTTCGGTGTACAGCCCCGTTGATATCACTTCTATCGTTTCCTCAGAAAAGACTCTGACACTTTATTACATGATGGCTATAATTAATGTCAGACTCTAATTTAGAAATAAAAAATTCTATTTGATCACTTGGTTGCAAGCTGGACCTGAAGTATGCTTTGGCATCATTACTAACTGTTAGCAGCAAGTTCTGGAAACAGATGCAGGCTGGATATGTGCTCTAAATATGAAACACATTGCAGAGAGGCTTGGAGATAAAAATACATACTGCTTATGCACACTCTAACTGTGCTATTTCCTGTCCTTATCAGCAACCAAAGTTCCTCTGGTTTTGCTCTTTCTTTGTTGTTCCAGGTGAACAAACTGCTCTTTCTTCATTTTTCCCTTTTTTTCCTCTCTCTTCTATGTGCTCATCTTCCTTTTTTTCTACCTTCTTTTCCACTATATTTGTTTCATTAACCATTAACTGAGCACCTCCTACGTGACCATTAACTGAGCACCTCCTATGTGCTAGAAACTGTGTTAGGGTGTAAGGATTCAAGAACAGGTAAGACACAGACACAGTCCCTGAGGAGCGTACCCCTAAAAGGGGAAAGGCATGTGGTCAAACTATGATACTGAAGGAAGATATGTACACATGAGAGGTGTCCAGCATACAGAGGTGAGAAATGGATATACTGAGATGAGAGAGAGATTCGCTGTGAGGAAAGTGGTGGCTGAGAAAGAGATGTTTGAGAAGGCTCGACAGGGCCCGGCCCCCAGATGCAGCCTCTGGACTGGCATGGAAGAGTGAACCAGCTCCACACACTTGAGGCACGCCGGGCCTCCCTAAGAGAAAGGAGCATCCACTACCTAGGAGAATCGACTACATTATTTGGGGAGGCAGCTAAGTAGCCACATCAATGGATTGTTCTTTTTAGCTAGGTCTGTTCTGTACTTGAATTGATATGAATGACCACCTAAAGGTAAATGTTTAGTAATTTGTCTTATGGGCAAAACTAAAGAAACAATTTAGTTAAAAAATGGACCAATGATATGGAAAACCATTATCTGGACCATGTGGTGACAACTGCTGGGCGGAGAAAGTGTTTCCCAGGAAGGAATGCATGAAATACTTGTTAAAAAGAAACATCGCTGACAAAGTCAGGGACAAATGGAAATAGTAAGGCGGTATCCCCAGTGTGGGGAGAGCCGTCTTGATATTTTCCAAAATATTAGAACATCCCTACAATGGGATATTCAGTGGTATCAAGAAATGAGCTATCAAGCCATGAGAAGATAAGGAGGAAGCTTAAATGCACATTTCAAAGGGAAAAGATCTAGACTGAAAAGTCTACATACTGTATGATTCCAATGACAGAACATTCTGGAAAAGGCAAAAATAGAGAGTCCAGAAAAAGACCAGTGTTTCCAGGGGCTAGGAGGCAGATAGGGACAGATAAGTAGGGGGAGCTCAGGGGATTTTTTAGGGCAATGAAACTATTCTGTATGACTCTGTAATGGTGGGTGCATGACATTTGATGCATTTGGCAAAACCCATACAAGTGCACAGTGCTGAGTGAACCCTAATGCAAACTACAGTTAATAATAATGTACCAACATTGGGTTATCAATTATAACAAATGCATCACATAAATGCAAGAGGTTAATAATAAAAGAAAGTAAGAGGGAGGTCGAGTTTGGAATCTGTACACATATGCTGCTCAATTTTTCTGTAAATCAAAAATGGCTCTAACAATAAAATATTAATTTCAAAACAAATGTATATAATGGCATGCTTTTACTCTTTTGAAGTTAATAATACAATTTAGTTTCTCACGGGCATTTATTGGGTAAGAAAAGCTTTCTTTCCTAAAAGTCCTAAGATCAACAAATGCCTGGAAAGACATCATCTTAGTCCTTGCAGAACCTCTGAGGCGTGTGCACGGGCAATTCTGAGTAATCACTTACATGAGACCGTTGAGGCACAATAAACACCCCGACACATCAGAGAACAGTGCAAAGAATCGTCAGTGACAGTGAAACTAAAACTCGGGTTTCCTCGGTGACATTGCCTCCACCCTCTTCTCGGGTCTCAGCGAAGCACAGAAGCCACCGTGTCATTAGAAAAGTAACTTTAATACTTTCGGTGAAGTGAGGTTCGAGCTCCCAAGTTTCCTTTTAAGAAAAGAGAGGAACTGCAGCCAATCTTCCCATCCAATTCCTAACCAGGTCTTTGCCCTCCCTGCATCAGCACGATTCCTTTCACTACTAAATCCTTTCTCCACATGTGGGTGCTCATGCACGTATCCAAGATAAATCCTCACCAAAAACATCTGACAAGAACCACGCAGAAAATCAGTGTCGAACCATGTACACACATTTCCTCCTGAGCTTTGGTCCCTCGGTCTAGCTACAAATAACAGGAACCGGTCACACAGCCAAGGTCAGTCAGCTCTGTGAGCTGGGCCAACTATCCCCAACTGACCTAATCGGAATGGAAATCACTTCTTGGGTTCTCAGCACCAGCAACTCAAAAGTTATAATAACCTGAGGTCCAGGTACACCCTGAACCTGGGCCCGCGGCAGTAAGATAAAGACATCCTCTGCTCATGCCAGAAGACAGCCCATTTTTAGAGAAAGCAAGATGAAGTTCACCTTACAGAATGCAAAAGTAACCCAACAAGGCACAGTCGATAGAACAGAGAATAGTGAACATTCAGTTGGTAATACAGGACTTGCCTTTGTTTAGGGTCCATTACATTTAATATCTTCCCCTTCTGTGGCTTCAAACAGAGAACTTCTTCAAAATAAAAGGGGATCCTGTTAAATGTATTCACTCGCCCGTGGCTGCTGTGGCAGAGGTGTGTCTATCAAACAGGTGGCTCTTAATACAGGAAGGGCCCTATAGTAACAAGTAGATGCTCTACTGTTTTATTGTAGTGGCTTCAACTTTCTGGTGTATTGGTATGAATTGCAGGAGTTTTCCTTTTAACCTCTCTTAGGGCACCACTCCCTCCCATGTCCTGGCTCTGTCCACGTATACGTGGCACATTACTGAAGCAGCTGGTTTCAAACCTTGATTCAGGGGACTTGATAGGAACTCGGTTATAAGGTTAATTTAAATTGGACTGCATCAATCCCCACTGGTTTTCAAATTACATGAAACCATCACCCCAATATACCTTTAATGATAAAAGGAGTTTTTTTCCACTAGCAATTTCCAGATTTTGTGGTAGCAATAAAATAGTTTTAGTCATTTTATTTATTACACTAATGCCCATTCTGCTGACCTTTGAAAATATTATAGTTTAGCGACTAAGAGTCATAAAAACAGAGACCTCTTTAATGTTCTGTGTAGTTAAGTGGAATTTTTTGATATTTAAATATCTTGAAAGAAATTCAAGACTATTGGCTTACACAAAACAAATAACCTTCAGGAAGATTATAGTTCTTAACTATTTTGTGTAAAAAGGCCCTATAAATGCAGAGAAAAATCATCCATATATGTATTGGCCTCTGAGAGTAAGTAACACAGGCAGAGAACATGTAGGCCCTTCCCTTGAATCTAATTCCTGTATCCTAAGTCTCTAAGAGACCTCCAGAACGCATCTGTGCAAAGCACAGTGACCAAGACCACAGAAAAAAATACCACTGTATATCCCTTCTACCTCGTGGATGTCAAAAAATGATGCAGACTGGGGTTCATCTGAGCTACTTCACTCAGGTGGGTGGGGCAGGGGGGAGTTATTTGCAATGCATAAACTTTCGAAGGCTGACAACAGCTCATCATCTGACCTGCAAGTCAAAAAAGCAGACTCGATACACAGCTGTGCTTCTTTTCACAGTAGGATAATTACATAAAATACGTTTTGAAAGTCAGTGAGTTTTTATTTACACAGTGTTTGGTAATGACCTCCTGAAAAGTAATTACAATCTTCGTGTCAAGCCTTACAAGTGCTCTGAGCATCATAAATGCCATGGGTGATAACATGATTACGATGATAAAGACGGGCCGTGGTTAGGGTGGCTGTCAGGTTCGCTGGTCCTCGCCTTGCCACGCTTGCTCTTTAACTTCGCCTACCTCTGCATGGTGAATATTCTTTTAGGATCGTATAAGATAAAATGAGATAATGTATGAAATCACTAGGCGGGGTGCTACTGAAATACAGATTACTTTGTGATGAGGCTACAATTATCACAGTAAGTGTGGTGGGAAAGGGGGGCTGCTTCTGGGCTGTAATGCCTCATTATGATAAGGTAGACGCTATTAGTCAATTACATGACAATAATGTATTGATCAGTCATAAACCTATACATGCTGCTATTGTTTTTGTTATAATACTATTCAAGGTTAAGAAAATGTTTCCTGAAGTTTGTATTGTAACTATGAGCTTCGAGACATCTGGTTGTGTATCATTCTTTGCAATAGAGATTGTGGGTAACATACCATTATAATATTATTTTACTTACACCTTGCTTCCATAAAGGATATGTGGAAGACTAAAGGAACTATATAATATAATATCATTGTCATTATTGTCATTCATTAAGTTCTAGAATTTGTATCCATACTTGAAACATTACTCATAAGAAAGGATACCAAAAAAGCAAGTTGTAAAATCAGATCTCTGAAGGTAATTAAATAGATTAAATTGTGCCTTTCTTTGGCAAGGTCTTTTAGGATGAAATAGCATTTCTTTAGGAACACATCTTTCTGAAAGAGCCTTCTGGTTGCTTTTATTCCTATGTTTTCTCAGAGAAAAACATTATCGAGCCCAGTGACATGTAAGTATAACTTAACATTTTCTATTTTCTGAGATATAATTGAATAGTTATTTTCTTTAGTCTTTACTAACTTTATGTGAATGGTTCCCAATTGTTTTAGCTCTATAAATATTCCTGGTAAATCTACAGAATAATAAAGGTAATAATGACAAACATTTACTGAGTATTTCTATGTGCCAAGCACAGTATTAAGTGCTTAATGAATGTATTTGAGTATTAACTCATTTCAAAGGTTTTTATTTTAAATAGGCTCTGTGGTGACCCATTTTATAAAGCAAATAATACCCTCTGAAAGTTTAGATTGTTATCTACTTGATATATTTAAGCCAGGGCTCGCCTGCAAATTATATATAGACATACAATTCTTGCAAAACAGTTTTAGCTCCAGAAAATCAGCTACAATCTATTTAGCACATAACGTGTGTCAGGCCCGTCCTAAGCACTTTACATAAAGCACCTCATTTAATCCACACAGGAACCCTAAGAGAAATCTTATATCCCTATTTTACAAACAGTAAAACTGGGTTTTAGAGACGTAAGAAACGTGTCCTCTATGTGTATGAGCGAGGATTCAAGCCTGAATCTGAACCTCCAATCCTATTCTTTCTCACCCGTGATGGTGCGAGAATATTTTATGTATCCCTTCGTATTTGGGGATGAGAACTGATTACTCCACACGAAAATATGAAACTGGAAAGCACTGGAAGAGGTGAACACAGGACTGCTTAGCGATGGAGATGAAGGTTAGTATTGTAGCTGTCCGTGTCACAGAGAATGCATGCAGGCCTGGACCTTAGGGATCGCTGCAGACATTAAGGGGGAAGATAATGCAACAGAAACCATGCACCCTGGCACCTGGGAACCTATGAGACAGGCAGTGAAAATGGTGCTCATCCCAGGCAACTGGGTCCCTGAGCCCCGCAGGGAGCACGGTGAGCAAGGGCAGGAGGAGCAGGGTCCCTCCGGTTCCGTGACAGTCCACACCTAGTTCTTTCTTCCTGCTTCCCCGTGCTGCTGACCAAAGGGATTTTCTGTTCTCCTCACTTCAGTGTTTATACAGACCCTCCCACCCTGGCACTGTGCAACTTTGCCAGTAACAACTCATAGAAATGTTTGGGGAGGGAGGGAAAAGCTGGACTGAACTCGTTTGAAACCAGTTGAAAGCAGAGGCTCGTTCCTACCTTTGGCCTCCGTTTTTGCTCCTACCGCCTCCTCTGTTTATGGAGGTGTTTTACCTAATGATCAGGGGATGGACTCAGAATAACCTGGCTGTCCTATGCGACACGTGTAAATGAGAAACACTTCTCAGGGGCATTTTCGACGGCTTCCCCACTGAATTCATCTACAAGCAGACTCAGTAAGAAAGAGCTTGGGGCGAGGGGGGTCCCTCAGGCTGCCACCACTCCCCGAGGCTTTTCCACTCAGAGCTGCCAGAGGACAAATGGCCAACCTGCCTCAGCCACACACGTTGGAACCCAGAGGACCCTAAGCAGACACAAGCTGGTGCAAATCCATCCTGACACAGTGTCACGTTGGCCTGTGCAACACAAAACACCCAGAGTAACACACAAGAGGGGGGACCAGAAGGGACTCGACACCATCCAACACTGCCTCTGGCTCCACCCCAGCCTGTCTTATCATAACCCTGTGCCTTCCCTGTCTTTTCCTGTGTCTTTAATCGACACTTGCCTGGAGGAGCCCGTCATTCCAATCAAGGGAAACGACAGCTAAGATTCTGTACGCGGCACCACTCCCCAACCAAGAGCATGTGACTCAGGAACCCGGCAGTCAGAATGCAAAGCGTGGCACGGTTCTCCCTCCAGCCCTTCTTGGCCTACTCACCCCCACGGAGTCCATCTGTGGCAGGAAATGGGACGGCACTGGGACCCGAGAGCCCTGGCCTATTTGCTGGAGAAGCAAAGCCTTCCCTCCTCCCCCGTTGAAAGAAAGAAAGGAGACTGAACTAATCGAAACCTGCAAGCCTGCTGGTGGGGCTTCAGCGTGGCAGTGGTGCAACTCAGCGGAGTGAGTAACGGCGTCGAGCTTTGCAGAAAAGGAGAGCGGGAGAGAGACAGAGACAGAAACACAAAGAAAGAGAGAGAGAGAGAAAGGCATTAACCTGGCCAGGAGTCACACAGGTGCCTGGAGCCCGACCGCTGGGCAGTGTCTGACCAATACAGGGTCTGACTATGTGCCCCTGGAGGCCACTGTATTTCTGGGGCGGGTGATGCCGTGGTATGTGCAGGGGGGTGAGCTGAGAGATTTATTTCTTATTCACAGGACTCATGTGGTTGGCCGAGAGCCTTTAGGTGGACGATGGGGAGGCTGTTTACCCCACGCACTCCCACCGCGAGCCACAGGTCTCGGTGGTGGCTTTGGCAGAGTGGACGTGTGAGTACTGGGGCCGCCACACGGAGAGCGATAGCAGTGCGCTCTGCAGTTCACAGAAAGGCTGCCCTGGGCTGAGTTGGCCGCTCGGAAGCCACGCATGGCCTTTTATGACTCTTCCAGGCCTCACTGCACCTCAGGTTTGTGATAAAGATCTTAAATGTGCAGGTGCTCTCTCCTGAAGCTGGTTAGCTTGGACTCCTGGGACTTAAAAGCCTTTAGAAATGGGGGGCTGTGCCATGACTGTCATCTGGCTCACAGGCAGGTGTGAGGAAAAGGAAGGAACAAGCAGAGGAAGGCCTGGCAGGAGACCCTCAGGAGAAGGCCCTGGTGATAGGGGCTGTGCCCACCGGGGGGTACAATGCAGCAGGACGCAAACTGGTGGCATGCACTATCGCCTTAGGAAATATGCCATCTCTGGAGCGTTTCTGACTTAAACTGGGAGAATATTTATAACCCCCTAATTCGGAAGACCCAGTCTGCCAGTTGTCAAATCCTGGCCCACTTGCGTCTGAGAGAGAGTTACTGTGAGCACAGGTAAGATAGACGTGGCCCATCCTGCAAGCCCAAGCCCACCCCTGCATGGGAGTGAGTTTTGAGTTGAAGTGTGGTCTTTACCTGAAATACGCCTGGGCACGTCGGTGATGGCAGGGAGCCCGGTGCCCCGTGTGGAAGACAGCGGGGTGGTGGAGTGAATGGACGGGGAAGTCATCTGGCTCAGGTAGGAGGGGTAAGACTGGTCATAGGACCACGGTGGGGAAGACTGTGCCTGCCTGGGGTCTGGGAAAAAGAAAAAAATCTTTAGTATACCAGCTGCTGGGACCTTAGAACACACAACCCAAACAGGACAAAACACACACACACACACACACACACACACACACACACACACACACACGGTCTATTTATTCCTTACAACCCCATCCCCTCAGGCCCTATATAGCACAAACACACACACACACACACACACACACACACGGTCTATTTATTCCTTACAACCCCATCCCCTCAGGCCCTATATAGCACAAAGCTAGACAGACTTTAGGTGTCAAAAAAAGTAACAAAATGAATCACAGGGAAGGACTATTTGTCTCTCACATAAACATGTCTACTTAGAAAGTCTAATAGTCATTAGAAAACAATCTGCTTCAGTTATCTTTGCAAAGCTGAATTCCATTTTATTTGCTTTCTGTACTTCTTAATTTACTCCAGTGAACATGTACTACTTCTTTCTTTTAACGTTTAAAAATTCTTTGAACAATGAACTTAGTGAAGAAACAGGCAGACTGCTGCTTTCTACTGCGGTAGACCCAGCTACTCTTTCAGGCGTGCTTTTTGGCTTTTGGCTTTCATCGTGTGTGATGCCACCATGTTAGCACGGTTCACTTTCTTCCCAGGCAGGTCGGTGGGATGTCACTTGCTAGCACGGAGTTGGGAGCAGAGATGAGAACAGGGTGGGCAGCATGTGAGAAGAACAGAATGGAGGGGAGCTCATGGTAAAATTACTCCAGAAAATAACCTTTACAAAAAGGCAAAACTTAATTGCAAAGTCAACTACTATGAAGAACTGGAAAGCTTCATCACCATCCAGACAATAAGAAAAATGATCCAAAACAGGAGAACAGGGACATGTCTGTAAACCTATTAGAATCTGTTTTAAAAAGGTGTCACGTGTTTGGAATGTGACCTAGTGTTACCTACAGTCACTGTGATAATAAAAATAACAGACAGCCACCTTGTTAGGGTTCACTGCTGACCATCAACGCTATTTTGGGGGGTATCTTTATGGAGTTTCTTGGAGGAACAAACCAAATGGAGGCCAAGCAGATTTATCAAGAGCTTCAGTCTACATATGAAAAAAAATGTAAATTTTCTCTATGTTTCCAGGGCGGAAAAGTGTATATTTCAAACTTTTTATACTTACTTGAGGGCTAATCAAACATAATCACAAGCACATTTCTCTTAACATTTTTTTTCTAGTTTCAAACATTTTTGTTAATTTTAAAAATGTTTGTTAATTTTTAAAATTCTAATATACCAGGCCATTCACAAGACAGCTTTATATATTAGAATATCTATGGATTTTGGAATGTTCAGAATTAGGTTCAGGCTCTGAAACTTCTACTTTCTAACGGTAATCTTGGGTTAATTACTCAGTGACTCTGAACCTCAGTTTCCTCATCTGTAAAAGGGGTAGAGGAATAATAATATCTAAATCACAGGGATGTGATGATTACAGGAGAAAACTATGAATAGAGGACTAGCATAGGAGGAACTCAGTAAGTATTAATTTTTCTCTTTAAAAAAAAACAACTCTTTGTAACACTAGGGTAGTTCCATGGTTAAAACACTTCTGCATTGGAGTTAATAAATTTGCAATAGGTTTTAAATTATGCCTACATCACCTGTCAGCCTCTGAATATGAAAAGCTTATTTTTCAAAAACTATTAAAATATTTGGATAGTCAATTAAAGTTTATTTCTAAAAAAATGAGAATAACAAGACATAGGTTTTTCTGAGATGATTCCTCTTTTTAAATACTTCAAGTTTTTCTCTACAAAGTCATCTAGTTTCAGCTATTTCTTGTTTATTTGTTCAATTCAGAAACAATTTATTTAAAGACTGTCTAAATAGGACATACTTTTCTTGAGTCAAAATAATTAAACACATCTGGATATTTATCTGATATTTACTCTATCAACAAATATATAGAAAAAATTCATCCTATTCCATTTTAAGAAACATTTTTACCTGAGTTTGCAATTTGAATAAAAGTATATTAGTGTAAATGGTGACCATAAACTTTTCCTTCAGAAATCTGAAGGATACTTGATCGTTAAAGTAATGAACCTTTGTACTTTAAAATGTTCAAGGCTGAGATTGTATAGATTGGCAGCATTTCAAATCTGAGTGAGTGGTCCTTGTTATATATCTGATACTGACTTCCTTGCTTTAACCGTTAATGTAATTCACTATTCAGAGAAATGGGAAATGATCTTCAGATGGGAAAAGACACATTCCTTACAGCACCAGAAGCAACATTTTCAATTGACACAAGGGTCAGGAACCACAGAGCTGAGTTGGGCACAGAGGGACTCATATTTGGGTTTGAGTTCTACTCTAACGTCACCAGATGACTTCCTGAGCAAAGTAGTGTGGCCTGAATGTCCATTCCTCTCCTGTGACATGTTGTCACCAGTAGTATTGGGGCTCCATGCCCCCAAATGGGGGGAAAAATACAAAGAAATGTAAAGAGTGACTAAAATTATTAAAGTTAAACATATCACAAAGGAATTGGGGAACTTAACTTGGATGTAAGATACAGCCTTTCTCTTAAAAAAAACAAAAAACTCGTGGTGACACAGGGATAGTTCCCTGGTTAAAACAAGTCTGCATTGGAGTTAATACATTTGCTATAGATTTAAAGCTATTCCCACATCACCCAGTCCTCCTCGTGCAGAAAGGCAGCCCAGTGCCAGGAAAACAAGTGAGGAAAGGATCCGAGTTGGAGTCCAGCAGGTTTAATAATATTATCTCAGAGCGTTGTAAGCATTAAATAATATAGAGTGGGTGCAAACCCTCATTATAAGCTGTATGAACTCAGCTGTGTTATCATGCTCTCTGTACCTCAGTTTCCCTGCGTGGAAAACGAGGCAGCATAATATGGTAGAGCGAATACAGCAAGGGGAGTTACGTGTACGTGGCTGGGCAGAGCTCCCCACTGCACTAACCAAAGCACTTAAACTTTGGGTGCCTCAATGGCTCATCTGGAAAATGAGAATAATGATACTTATTAGGGTTGCTGTGAGCAGTACATGAACTAGGCCTTACATGATAAGTCATCTGATACTCCTGGCAATATTAAGTGTATAATATCTAGAAGTGATTATTGCTCTCTGAAAAATGAATATAATAATAACTACTATCATTCTGTTTACAAAATTAGATGAGATAATATAAGTAAAAACATTTGAGTAACTGGAAAGTGCTATATTGAAACTTATTCTCTTTAGGAGCGCACATCATCAAGGCCCTGCTGTGTGATTTGGGGTATGTTTCTTAATGTTGCTGAACTTTAATTTCCTCTTCTGTAAAACAGGTTTGATAATATCACATTGTTTGCGGGTAGTTTTTATCGCGCGCTAACAGGTGGCGCGGGCCATTTTTGCTAATTTTTTGCGCAAATGGCAACGTTCAGTAAAATTACGATAACTTTAGTTTTACATATTTATACGTTACCCGCATTCTACCGCTAGTCTATAAAAAACGTATTAATACGTGTCCCGCGCTCTACTACACTGGTAGAACATATAAATACGTAAAACGTATAAATACGTTTCCCGCATACAATATGATATTATCTCAGAGAGTTGTGTAAGCATTAAATAATATAGAGTTGGTGCAAATCATCGTTATTATTCAAAAAATTAAAAATCTGACTCTAAACTATGCAGTGTGGCTGGGTTGCCTAGTGTTATTCGTGAAGATTTCCAAGAACACATTCAGCATAATTCAGTATAATGCCTGTCACACAGTAGGTACTCAATAAACCACCAGTGAATGAAGTTTCCAAGGTGGCCTGAGAGTGAATAATGGAATTTTACAAGAAGTAGTGGTCATTTTCTAACTTCCCCTATAAAAGCAGTTGTGTCAGTGAGGTTTTAGCTTCTACATAAACTTCCTGTCAGAACAGTCTATTAAAGGATAGTTTTACTTAGTGGGGGTCCTTCCTGAAGATATCTAAGATTAGCCAAAATAACTTCTCACTATCCCTGAACAACTGAGAAGATCTCGCTGCGTTTTGGGGGTGCTTTGTCTCTCAGAGGGCAGGCTGCAGTCCAGCCAATCTCTTTCAAGGCCACCATCACCATCCTAAGATTCTATAATAATGACCTACTTAAGAAGAGAGAGTTACTAAAGAAAAATAGAACACAAGAACTGCCAAGTGGAGATCACTAGATTTGAGTATAAGTAATTTTAAAAGGGACAGCAATCTTTTTAAAAAAATTTGTTTCAATTACAGTTGACATAAAATATTATATTCACTTCAGATGTACAATATAGTGATTAGACATTATGTAACTTACAAAGTGATCCCCCCAATAAGTCTAGTACCCAACTGACACCACATACAGCTATTACAATATTACTGGCTATATTCCCTGTGTGGGACGGCAATCTTAACAAACACATAATGGTCTCTAAAGACCCTAGGCCTTCCCTAATATTCTGTGAAGGAACCATTAGTCATCAATCCCAGCTCCACCATTTCTGGCCTGGGTGATCTTGGACAAATTATATAACCTACCTGAGCTTCAAGCTTCCTAATCTGTGTAATGGAGATAGACCTCCCCACTAAGGTTGCTATGAATGAGATAATGTAATAAAAAACTTAGCACATGGAAAGAACCCAATAAATGTTCCCCACTGTTAAAACTTACACCTTTACTGAACCTTCATTCTGTATTTAGGTTTCCAGCCCATGAACTCTAACTCTAGCAGAGGACAATTACTAGGAAGCTTCCTATAGTTTTGAAGTTCACTATTTGGAGAATATATCTGTGTTAGTCACGTCAGTACCCAATGCAATCATTTAACCTTAATCATGTTCTTTCTTAGTCTTGGTTTCTCTAAGACCAAGAAATCTTAATCTCTTTTAGTGCATTTTCTAAGACTGTACACTTTAACTTTTTTCAAAATGTTAGGGGAGAAAAAATGGCTCTAAAATACCTTGACCTCCAAATGCCCAATCACCAAGAAAGTAGAATTCTATTATAAATATATGATTATAGCACATTTGCTTTGTTGTACCAATGATTCATGCTTACGGAGAGAAAATTCACCTCAACCTGATCTCATAAAGGATTTCTGATCTCAACTTCCTGAAGAAACCTGAGACTTCTGAGATTCACTCTTAACTTGGATGAGTCAGAACAGGTGACAGATGTTTTTTAAGCATCACCAGTCAATCCCAAGGTTATTAATAGGGAAGAGTACAGGGCCCAGCTCTGAGGAAAACCTACTGATTAACCACTAACAAACCAGAAACTGTCTTCATCTCAACCTCAGGCCCCACAGAGCCAGTATAATCCACTCTTTCACTCTGCCCATCCAGAGTTACATTGAGTAGTTTGTCTTCTCCAGCTGGCAGAAATATGGAGGGCACACCGTGTCCTACCACTCCAACCTAAAAGAATATTCTTGATTTTTGTGTCTCAGAGGATAGAGGGGCCAATCATAGTCTTGATGCTACTAGTACATCTTGGGTGGCTTTCATTAACTATAAGCACCCATACGTTTTGAGAGGATAAATGAAATTTTCAAAAGAGATGAAAACTGCTGTTAAACTTTAAGTATGTTTATGGTGTTTTATAAACTGTAATTCACTGTTTTTACATGGCAATCTTCAGAAACAGTATCAATGCTATTTTTATTACTATCCTATAGAGGATTCAAATATGACCATTTAAAAACAAAACCCTTGGTGTTATGTGCACATATACTAGTCCTTGGGAAATCTGCAATATTAAATGCCACATGAGCATTTCAGTAGGACTCCACCCCTATTTCTCCCCAAACTTCTCTCCTAGCACCTAAAAAGGGGGATTTAAGGGGAAGTTGAACTGTAACAAACAGAGAAAAAATCAGGTCTTTCCTATGTTATGGGCCTGCTGTCTCACAGGCAGGATGTGACTAATCAAAATGACTAAATGGGAAAGAAGAGAAAGAAGCAGTAAGGAGCTTAGAGATAAAACCAATGAGAAAACAGTCCCCAGTCCTACCTGTGAACGCATTCTAAGAACTACCACTGGGCATAGAAGGGCAGGCACTATATTGGACACCTCAAATCTGCAACAGCACACTTCCCAAAGAAACCGTGGCTTCCTCCGTAAGAACAGACCAAACCTAGCTACTAAGAGTTCAACTTAAATAAAAAGCAAACAGTCATTTGACATAAGGAATCCCTTCAGCAATCGTTCCAACTGAGGCAGAGTCTGTCAGAGATACTGCTACTCCTAAAACTGCATGGGACCACCCCACACGGCTTGTATTCTGAAAGGACACTGAAGTCCAGAGCCTGCCTGCACTTGGCAGTTTCCCTACTCGCTAAGTGGCGGGCAAGGCTCTGATGAGCCATCCCTGTCTCATCTACAAAGTACAAATGGTCACCACTGCCGCACGAACAGGACTTTTGAGGGGGAAACTTTGTGCATGTTGTTCTGGTGAATCAGCAAATCACTCGGTTTTGTTGAGATAAACAGCTCCTGGATGCCCACATGGCAGTGTGATGTATAAGAGACAGATAAGAAACAGAAGATATTTCTTGCCTTGAAAAAAAATCTCACACAACCAGTTGGGGAAGTAAGACTAATAGATGTAAAACAATGAATTCAAAACGTTCAAAGCATCTGCTTGTGTCTTTAAAAAAGCTGTGAAGATAGAGATGAACCACAGAACACCAATGTCAGAGTGGACTTTGTATGTTCTCCCTCTAAGGTGGTGCTCCTTCAGCTTAGGCTGCCTGGAGATTGGTTGCATCTGCTTTCCATTCTCTAAACCTCCAAAGCATAACAGCACAGAAGGCAACATGCCCAGGGGATGCTCAAAGATGCTAATTGGGGGAAGGTTCCCACCTCTCAAGTTGTCTTTGCATAAATGGAGACAACCGTTTACTTCCTCCTGTGGGTATGAGGAGAGCAAGCTCTCTTCTCTGGGTTGGACTAGAGCTTCTGAAGGTTATAATTGGTCTGGGGAAAAGGAAGGAGTGGCTGGGCATTTTCTGAAGTGATATGCAAAGAGTCATGGGCTCTACGAGCAGCCATACTTGCAAATGACTGAAAAGCTACATTTCATGCCTGCATAATTGAACTCCAAACACTTGGGCTCATAATAAGAGAGGAATGGGGAGGGCAGATGGTTAGGAAAAAAACAAGGCATGCTAGGAAATGAATTGACTCTGGGAAGACTTTCTTAATACGTTTGAAGGGTGAGAGCGGGGCGCACAGTGGTCAGAGAGCTTTATAGAGGCCCAGTGAAAGGTATCTGTAGAAACTCGGTGGTGGATCCAAGCAGGCCCCCTTTTGAAAATACTTTGGTTAAACGTGTGAAGAAGGGCCTGCCTTCCTCAGGATCACTCACAACGAGGCCCTGTAGACACGGTGCTGAACTCCATGCAGAGACGGGAGGAAACAAGTCAACACAGCAGAGCCCGCACCAGCACCCAGAGGCTGCTTCCTGTTTGTGCTGCCAGCAGGCTTCTGAGTAGTGTGATTTCTGCCCAAGCTCAGTGTGCCTACAGTGAGCTCCTGCTGCACTTGGGGAGCAGGGCGCAACTGGAGAGATCCACATCTCCCCTTCTTATCCTCCACCCCTGTGTTTCTCTTAATCAGCACTCAAATCAGGCTCTGTAGACCTCAATTATTTCTTGAGAAAACTGGGGTATTTACAGTGAACAGAGTCTACTATTTTAAGATCATGTCTCTCAATTGCTACCAGGGTCAAGTAAAGTCAATACTATTGACAGAGAGAGGCAGAGTTACAGTTTCCCATCCTCAACTATTCCTGTCATATTAGTGTCATTCATAATATATACTCACATTCACATGGACATGAATTCCCATTTCAAAACAACTTAGACTAAATACTAAATGTTAAAGTCTACGTCTTCTCTAATAACCTTTTTTAGCTAGACTGGATTTTTCAATGAACTTTCTCAAACTGACCAAGGTGGCTGCCAGAATCCTTTGGCAGAAAACCAACCCAACTGAGTCACAGAACGTTAAACTGAAATTTGAGGGGGGAAAGCAGCAAACTGGGTAAAATTGCATGCTATGTAGGGTATACCAGGCATGACAACAGATTATGAGAAGAGAAACTTAGGAGACAATCGCAGGGAAGAGAATGAGAAGTGATAAGTATAGCCTAACACATCATAGCCTGTAACAAAATGCTCAAAGTAAAACCGGAAGGAAGTTGGACTATTAGGACAAGGTAATGAGAAGCGCCTTTTAAGTTTCTCCAACCTTTGGCTGAATGGAACTCATAACTCTCTTACAGAAAATGAAGGGATTTTTTTTTTAATTTAAAAGGAAAACCTAATAGAAGAAACAAGAGGTTATGCCACATGTCACACTTAACCTGGTTTGAGCCTTGGCCTACCCTGGATCTCATAAGTAAAGCCAGCGAGTGGGGAATAAGCTACACACAGGTAGAACCAGAACTTGAGATACAACTGGGATGTGGGACTGGCCAATGGAAGTGACTCTTAGTTCAAATCACAGTATTGAAATGGGTATAATAAATTCTGGTTCAAATCAGTTTAATATCAACATCCAAGGTGTTAAAGAAGGTCCCGAGCATGGTGAGTCCTGCTATTGGAGAGATGATGGTGCCCACGGTTCTAAGAATTGTCTCCCAGTCATTCACCCATTCATTCAAACGAAATTTATTGTGTGCCTACCTGGTACTGTGCTTGGCACTAGGGATATTAATGCCCTCATAGAGTTTTCAGTTCGGCAGGTGAGACTGATGATAACCAACTAATCATACAACTGTGATAAATGGGGAAAATGAGATGTCCTTGGCACCATAAGAATGTACAGTGGGGGACTCCAACCACGTCTGGGGGTCAGGGAAGGTTTCTCTAAAGATGTAACGATTAAGCCAAGAACTGAATGGCAAGCTGAAGTCTAGTAGACAAGTAGATGAGGGACAGGAGAACTTAAGGAAAAGCAAACAGCATGTATCAAGTTCCTGGGACCGAGGCAGTATAGTTTGAGAAAGCCAGTTTGGTTAGATTACTGACACTAGGTTCAAAATAGTGTGACATGAGACTGGGAGAGCAGGCAGAGAGGAGCCAGACTATGCAGAACCTGCTGGGCCACACTGAGGTGCAATGAAAGGTCGCTGAGGTGTTTTTCAGTATGGCGTGACATAATCAGACATGCAGGTTTAAAATCTCCCTCTGACAGCATCATAATAGAAACAGGGCAGAAGTCCAGTCCATACTGGGCACACAGGGAAGGACGTGGAGGGAAAACAGCAGTAGAAATGGACACAAAGGTGGTGCCCTCAGGAAACCAAGAAGCAGCTGAGGGCACTTAGCTGCCCCCACACATCATCTGACCTTGAAAATGAGGCTCCTGAGACGCCCCTGGCTGGATCAGGATTGACTCTGGATGAGCAAGGTAAGCCTGGGGTAATTGGCCTTGGGCCTGCAGCACTGAATTAGGCAGGCTCCACCTGGTACATTCTGGTTCAGGGGTAACGCCTGGACACCTGTACATTTAAAGAGCTCCCCAGATGATACTAATGTGCAACAAAGTTTGAGAACAATGAACATCATTTTTACGGATGACAGTTATAAAGGAAAATTACCCAACACTGTTTTTGATGTAATCTTCCCTATCAAGAATGTTTTTCAAATAGAAGAAGAACAAACATGCTAAAGAGGAAATTAAGGCCCAAGAGAGGTAAGGAGATAAGGGAGAGCAATTTGCTCCTTTAAATGCATTCAAGTTTCTCCTCCAAGATGAACTATATCCCACAGTATTGCAGGAATTTGTGGCAACTCGTCGGCAAATGGCTTCTAGTTGACAGAGCACAGTCAACATCAGCCTAGCTGGTTTCTACTGGATGCATATTGCTTTCGAATCATCATAAAGTTTAAAAATTTTAGGTTGAACCAGCCTAAGCTGAGGACCATCTGCAGTTGTTTTGGAGCCATTTTTGTTATTGACTTGCTTGCAGTCCAATAACAATCCTCAAGTCAATTTCAGTAGTCTGTGTACAATGAACTTTTCACCTTCATCTCCTGCCCTTTGTGACTATTGGGAAGCAGAAGGGGTTCACTAAAACTTGCTTCCTAGGATTAATAAGGCAACAGATTAAGAGCAAGCTCATCTGCCTATTGTGCATGTTGACCCAAGCAAGATAATGCCTTATCTCTAATGTGATTTAGAGCTAGTTAAAAGGCCACCCAGAAAGTGGCCATTGATGTGGATCAGGGTCCGCGTTGAGAGAGGTGCACAGGGATGTATCCAAGGATATTACAGTCCTAATTATGTCCAGCATCTCCATCAAAGTCTTGAAGAACAAAAGCAGCCTGTCTAAGCTTCAAGATGAGACAAAGTGGTAAGGACTAGCCAGCACTCTGGATGCAGAATCAGAGCCACAAAATAACCCTACAAGGTAGAAAGGGGAGGTGAAAGTGCCATAATGAAACTGAGTAAGAACAAAAGTACAGAGCTGCGTCTGGTCAGCTCCCAGACAGGACGGGGGAAGCCTGGGATGCGTTAACAGAGCACTACCCTCAGCCTTTCCATCGGATGCTCCTACTTCCCACCTGAACGGAAACTTGGGTTTGCCCAGTTCTTTCCTCCTAACCGTTTCATTTGGCTGCTGCTCATCCTCCAAGGTCACAGAATGAGCCAACTTCTCTTCAGAAGTTCTTCCATCTTTCTCATAACCTACACACTTCCAGAACGTTCCCTCATGTTGGTACCTGGCTCAACATCTTCCTGGTTCCCCTGACTTGTACCGAGTCCCAGGAGAAACTGTCATTCCCACTGATGACCCACCACACCAGAGCCCACTCCTGTTCACAGACTGCGACCACGACAGGAGAATATCACATAACTGAGCTGACTGGCTCCCCCAATTCTCTCTCTCCTTAGCTGGGTCCTCAGTGACGCTCAACCAGAGCCATTTTCCTTTCACACCGTTTACCTTGGTGACAGCTCCAAACGTGTTATTATTCTCAACCTTTTCCCCCACATCCTCCAAAGCTCCTCACCTGGCCCACCCTGTCAGGTTTCACTTTCCTGGGACCCTGATTTCTGGTTTCAGAAATCTCCTGGTGCCTACGTTTTCTTATTCACTAAACAGTGTTCACAATACTGACTCTTCTGTAACGGCTGTCTTTTCCAGCTGTTTTTAAACAGTTAAAAAGCAAATCCTTAGCAAAATAAACAAAGCCCTAGAAAGAATCTTATAGCCTTAACTGGGAGTAGTGCTACACAATTATATCCCTGGAATATTTCTGTATAAATTGAAGTGTAAAAAAAAAAGGAATGAAAATACTTTTTAAACTAATAATATATGTAAAATATTGTTGTTGCTTTTAATACTGCAGAGTACAATATACACCAGCTCTCTGTTTGAAGTCCTGGGTGCCCACCCATGTTTAAATATCAAAATATACCACCAGAGCGTCTATTATACCAAATCACATGCCTAACTTGCCCCTGGGTTAGCCCTGTAGATGGAATATTTCACTCAGAGTCAGCCCCCTATTGTGATCATTGTGCCCACAGTCCAAAGCAAAGGTAAAAGGGGGTGAGAAAGGTCCTTAGGCAACTAATAAAAGGAAAAGATATGCATACATGTGTGCACACACTTACATATACACACATGTTTGTAAAGTTGTAACTAAATATAAAACTAAAATGAGAAAGACAATGTTTTGGAAAAGAATGAGAGAAAGAAGCTGTCCTCTGGGCAGAGACCTAAGGGCAGGCTAGAAATGGAGACATTAGTGAGACATTATGTAGGAAATGGAGCCTTATCCCAATTAGATATTAACTATGCATATCCTATTCCAGATAGGGGGAAATTATAAAGACAAGATTTTGGAACTCAAGAAATTAATTTTTCTTGGAACATGGCCCCTCTGTTTCTTCTGAAAGCACAATAAAACCAAAGCATCTCTGACTAATAGGGAGATCCCAGCTGACAGAAGATAGAGACCTATAAGAAACTGATCTACGATGCTGCTAACCGGTTAAGCAATAATATGACAAGGTGACCACCAGGCCTTCACAGGGTCTTACTGAGCTTTATTCCTCAAAGCCAGCACAGGCAGGACATGAACGCTGCTCTTCCTCCCAGGGTGGCTGCCACAGCTGCACAGATGTGAAACAGTGCTTACACACAGGATCTGTGCCATTTTTTCACAAAGATCGTAACCAGCATCTCCACTAAAGACAATGCCTGATCACACATGTGCATGGCAGCAGCAAATTTACTTGGCTATCCTGCCCAAGAGATCTGAAAGGAAGAAGACAGGACAAGACTTTCCAGTAACTTCAGAAATTAAAACCCAGCACCACCAACGTAGAAGAAGAGTACTTCTAACAACCTGTCTTTGAGTGTGGCTATTTCAGTTCCTAAGACACAGATGGCTATAGGTGAGTAGGACCACAGTGGTCATAAAGCATGAGACCTCACTTAATTCCCACTCTCCACCTCCTACAATCCTCCGCACTGCCGGCACCTGCAATCACTCTTCCTGCTCACAGTCACTGGGCCTCTGATGGGTTCCTTCTCCTTCCCATTCAGAGCCACACCACCCAGCCCCTGCCCACTGCACCTCCCAACTTGTTTCACATTAAAGAATCATGTGGCCACTCGGCACTTGAATAAAACGGTCATTTGATACACATACTACTTAGCTGTGCCTTCCTACCTCTGAAAGGATTACACTAATAAATGTATCTGTGCAAGGAGAGTGGGCTCAGGCCTAGGACAGCGAGACACACGTGCAGCCCAGGCCCAACTGGCTGAGATCCTCTCAATGTTCAGAGGAGGAGCGTTGTTTGCCAAGGGCATACAGAATCAGACTGAAGCTGGTGGGAACCACTATTTGGCCAGGTGACTGCTGATAAGATTATTGTCATTCTACATGATGTCTAGCAAGTTGTTTTTCAAGATATTCCTAAAAACGTTACCTTGAATATATATATATA
>NW_005355115.1:2129446-2203112 GCF_000412655.1 Myotis brandtii
TCAAAAATATATAATCATTAAAATGATTAGATTGCATTTTAAAGTATAATTCAGATACTCCTAATGCATCCTTTTAATAGAAATATTGTCTCTAAGGATCCTAAGTAATATTCAATGGAGAGAAGGAAAAGAAATTAGTCCCTTAAGACGCATGTCACTTAGACTGTTAGCAACATGCCTGGCTTGTTGGATGAGGGTGACTGCCTGCCAAGAACCTGGAACTCACAGTCAAGTGTAACAGCTGATGAGGCCTTCAGCAAGCCATTTCTCAGAGAAACAATTTCTCCCGCCTGCAAAATATGTACTTTTCAGAATAAGGCTTTAATAAAAACTCCATGTAAAACCATGTTATTAATAGTAAAGAGCTGCATAAATGAAAGTTGTTAGGTACTGAAGTGGGAGGACACAGAGTCTAGATAGAGATACGTGTCAGCTTCCCAAGGGCGCATGGTGGTGAAGAACTATGTGGATCTGAAGTTAATTCCTGTTATTACCACTTACTAGAGGTAAGTGGAACCTTGGGCAAGTGTTTTAGCTTCTCTGAGCCTCAGTTTTCATCACAAAGCCACCCATCTCATAGAGCTGCTATGAGGTATGTCAGTTAACCCCATTAGAACAATGTCTGGCACAAGGCACACATTCAGTAAATGCTAGCTAATGGTAATTCAACCAAATAGGTACTAAAAAATATTAGGGCTACAATAATAATGAGTCACACTTCCTGAAGAAGTTAATGACCTGTTCATTCATTCAACACCAAACCAAAGTCACCAAGCAGAGGCACTATATGAGACACTGGAGATACAGAGATAAACAAAACATGGCGCTAGACTTTGTAAGTTCAAAGTCTGATGAAGGAGACAGACGTGTAAACAAATAACTGTCATCAACAGACAGTGGAATGGAAAACTGAGACTCAGCTCAGGTTGGAAGAGGCCTGGCAGAGGTGCCAGCATCTGATCTGAGTTTTGAAGAAAGAAAAGAAATGCTACCATCCTCAACAATCTCCTGGGCTACTGCAGTAGCTGTCCACATGATGGCCCTGCTTCTACCATTGTCCCCTAGTGATCTGTTCTTCACATAGCATCCAAAGAGGTTTTTTTAAAAAAAAAACAAAAAAAAACCATATAATATTCTCTTGCTTCACATCCTTCAATAGCACCCCACTGTGATCAGGACAACCCAAGCTCTCTATCAGGGGCTTAAAAGCTCTCTATAATCTGGCTCCTGCCTGCCTTTCTATATCATTCCCCTTGTTCTCTACTTCCTCCCTACATTGACCTTCCTGTCCCATGAACGCCACATTCATTCCTTCCCGAAAGCCTTTGCACGAGCTTCTCACTGCCTGAAGTGTGTGCTCACAGGTCTTCAAAGCTCTTCAAAGATCCCTTTCCCAACTTTCTAATCAAAATTAGCTTCTTCCCTTCCTAAACTGCTATTGCATTACCCTCGTTCATTTTCTCAAAGCATTCACCATAATCTAAAATTGTCTTGTGTGTACGCTTATTTGCCCATTTACTGACTATCTGACTAAAATGTAAGCTCCTGGTGAGCAGAAACTGTCTCTATCTTGTTCACTTGAATAACAGAATAGCAGAATGCTCAGCCCAAAGGTTAGATGACTGTCCCAATCCCCCAAACCCAACGGCCTGAGGCACCTCTCCTTTCAGGTGCAGTTCGCCCATGCAGACAGCACTGAGTTTGAAGCAGGGATTATCCTGAGCAATATCTCCTAGCACACTGTCCCTGCTCTACTGCTATAACCACATTCTGAACACAAAGAGGGAGACATTTGTGACAGACTAGGTGTTACCTAGCACCCAGAGACAGGCACCAGATGTCTGAAAGATTAAAAAAAGGTACAGAGGAAGCAACTTCCTCAGGAAGCTGTGAGGAGGCCCTGGGCCCTCAGGCAGAACATCAGCCGCTGAAGACCGCAGCAGAGTGACACCAGCAGACCAGCACCGTGAGGATGCCCACCCACCACACAGCTAGACCCGTGGCCCTAGAATTGCAAGAGGCACTGGAGAACACTAATATGAAACACTAAGTGCTTATGACTCAGATTATGGTTTCTAATTTCATTTTGCTCTTCTGGGAGTTTGACTTGCCCTTTATGTTGGCAAGTGCGAGAACTAGTGGTGACTATACCACCATGATCTTTATCTTCAGTTTTGGGGTAAGAGCTTGAGATATCAAGAGAGCCAAGCCATTGAGAGCGAACTGGGCCCTTTCTGTTACAAATGTCTTTATCCAAAGGATTACATGAACTAAAATGCAGGTGTGGCACATTACAAAGAAGTTACAAAATCCATTATAGGTAAGGCTCTTAGGTAGAACTTAAATTTAATCATGCAAGTATGTAGATCCCAAAGTAGAATGCTACCAAATGGTTTAACCCTGTAAGTGCTACATTGAAATGTGATTTTTCCCGTTATTGTTCATCACCAGGGAACAGTGACACCCTGGGATAGGAAATTAGAAAGAACAGTTAATGCTAACAAGGCATGATAGTCCAGCCCTTCTTGCACTGGTTGCTTCTCATCTAAACTTTTTTCCGTTCAATATTTAATGAGATGCTACCACTGCACTAGGCACAACAGAAAATAAATCCCTCTAATAAACCCCTCAAAGAATTTATAATCTAGCAGGGCAGAAGAAAGCAAATTCACAGAAGCTATGAAATAAGGCAATCTCAGCTTAGAGGCTGGATAGGCAGCCTTCTAGATGAAGTTCTGGGACTGAGGAAAATGACAGTGACCTAGAAGGTGGGTGGATGTTGACAGCACAGAGACCACCGTAGATAGGACAGCCTCAGTAAGAGGATACAGCGAGAAGACTGTGGACTCAAGAAACAACAATCTTATAGTCTGGGGCACAGAAAGTTGAAGTCTAATCTCTAGCCCTAGCTGATTTGGCTCAGTGGATACAGTGTTGGCCCACAGACTGAAGGATCCCAGGTTCAATTCCTGGCGAGGGCATGTACCTTGGTTGCAAGCTCAATCTCCAGCCAGGGTCAGGGTGCCTGCAGGAGGCAACCAATCGATGTGTCTCTCTCACATCAATGTTTCTCTCTCTCTGTCTGTCTCCCTCCCTCCCTTACACTCTCTCTAAAAATCAATGGAAAAATATCCTTGGTTGAGGATTAACAACAACAATAAAGTCTATACTCTAATTTTCTTCTTTTCCTCATATTACCTAAGACCCAATTCTCAATATGTGTGTGGTAGGCTCTAAATCATACTTATCCAATAAATTAAAAAATTAATCCAGAGAGAAAATAATGAAATCTATTCAATTTACTTTAAAGTGGCCGCTGCAATGGGTGTTCTTGGGCTTTTCTAATAATTTGGGCCATGGTACAACTCTTCATGGTAGAAATCTTTGGTTATGGGCAGATACTTGTATTGTCTCATTAACAATATGGGAGCATTTAAGGAGAGTGGGTAAGGGTGTGAATCTTCAAATTTGGAAAGTTGTTGGGCCCAACACTTTGTGGATGTTAAAAAAAATGAGGAAGACTTGTCTATAAATCAATTTTACTATGCTGCAACCCCCCACACACAGAGTCTAAGGATTACTATAAACACAAAAGGACAGGTATCATGAACCTTAATCAGTGATCCAAAATTCTCTACTTTAAATGCAGCAGCACCTGTAGCTATAAGCTTCAAATTCACATTGCTCTGGGGTGTGTCCTCTTGTTTCATGAAGTGTAAATTTCATCCCTGCATTTTTATCCAGGACACATGCTAGTGAACACATTAACTTTTTTATCCTGCATACTAACACTTGAGGTTTATGAGGTTAAGACATGGCTATTCTTCACAGCGTTCTAATGTTCTTCCCTGATGTGGATACCTGGTTCTCCCCAGTGTTCAGACATTTCATCCTTATAATTCTATATTGTTTTTAAAATAGATACTCAGGCATCCTCATATATTCAGACTAATATTCATATACCCACAGTAACATACTCTAAGTAAATATCCCAGGGGACATATACCTTATAGATACCTAATATATACTTAATATGAGCAGAAGAAAAGGGAAGAGAGGTCATTTAATTTATAAACAATTATGTTTATAGACCATTAAGCCACTCAAACCTAACCACGATAGACAAAAACCTAATCATTAAAAAATATCCATTGAGAGTTTATTGTATATTTTGTTTTGAGTTATTTTCCCCTCTATATTCTAGGCCACCTCTGTCAACAATAGCAATGAGATTACATGTAGACTTGCTTTCAGCTCTCAATACTTATGAGCTGCAAATGAAAGCTCTATGATGGTTGACATACTCCCTTGTCAGCAATGACCTAAAAGCAAGCAGAATAGTCCTACCATTAAGTGGGGCCGGGGCAAAAAAGGGTGGGTATCTTAATGCACTAACTGTGAATTAGTCTGTATGCAATGCTGATGCTAACTTTTAAGAATAAGGGTGAAGTAAGCAGCTTACTAGAATGTAAAAGAGAAATGTCGCTGGAGGAACCAGAGCTAAATGTGAATCAGAAGTAAATCCTGTGCCAATGAGCTGCTTGTTGACCTTGCCTTATAACCACCAATCAAGGCTTCCTGTTGGCCCTGGGCGATTTTCAAGAAAACTTAATGAAATACTTATACATCCAAGAAATTTAAGCCCAAACCTGAGACAGTAACTAATTTTCTAAGAGTGAGGGTGTGATGGTATCCCCTGCACCACGTGGACACAATACAGAAACTTGTAACAAACATTCTCCCAGAGATGACAGTCATTACCATTCCACCAGTGTGCAGACTGACACGGCTACAGCAGAAACTTCACCCACATTTCATCCCAAAGTTAGTAAAGACTGGAATCTGGTTGTTGTTGTTGTTTAATTTAAAAAACAAGGTCAGCGCCTTCAAGTTTGATTCTTGAATAGTAAGCCATTTCATCGCTCCAGGAGTTTTGAAGTGAACACATCTCATCTGTAGCCCCTCACCCCCAGCCTGCCAGAGTCTGCGCAAGTGAACCTATGAGTCTGTCTTACCTGTAATCTGACTCTGTCCTTGTGGATTAAAAGGACTTGGTGCAGAGTTCAGGGAGGGCCGTGGGTTCTGAGGCGGGACACCTACTCTCATACTGGGATGAGGAATGCGCCCTAAATCACTGAGGCGGTCAGAGAACAAACTAGGTTTAGAGTCATCAAGCTTCTGTCTGTGCCCTGGAAACAGCAAATCATAAAATAAAAGCATATTAATTAGCTGAACAATTGACCATGCTAAATAGATATGTGAACATACATACTGAGGGTTTAAGCCAAGGAATTATCAATACTGGTACTCATAATGGAGTGTCTTTATAAAGCCTTCCATTTCAAATTGCTTTATCAGCATCATCTAGTGGCAAGCATTGCTAGTTCTGTTCTGTAGTGGAGAGCGGAGGTCCCAGAGGGTGACTCAGAGTCAAGCATCAGAGTGAGGCCAGGACACTGGAGCTCACGAGGGACTCTCTGGGTACCTCTACTAGCCCTTCAGCGAGGATGGGGAAGGTGAACGTACTCTGGGGTGTGTCCTCTTGTTTCATGAAGGACAAGACCTCCCTGAAATTCAGAGAGGCTGTGCCCTGACAGCTACTACCCCAAAGTTGGGGCAGAAACAGAGACACACACATTTGTCAAAGGGAAATTTCCATGATGACTATAGTAACTTTTTCTTTTTTCTGTTACAATTAATATCTTACTGAGACTTCTTTCTGAAAAATCAAAACTCAATCCTAGAACCCCTTTAAGGGGAAAAAATAGAAATATAAATAAGGAAACTCAAACTCTCAAGAGGAACCTGGATACTTTGTGAGATGTCAAAGCCTGAAAGCATGTAACGACTTGTGTTAAATCACAGCTTTTTTAAATTTTAGATCTAGAACTGTGGCTTTGTAAAAGATCGAAAAAATATCTTTTGGGTTACCATGTGAATGTGATAATCCATTATTTAAAAAATAAAAAATTTTGTCTCTCTTCTAGTTTATTCAAGTCTAAAATCCAAGGAAATCCTAAAATATTGGAAATATACAAATTAAAAGATAACTAAGTTTCTAAGACTTCTTTAAAAAGACATCAAATCATACTTAGTAAAGAGTACAGTACTGTCTCGCTGCCACATTAGTAAAGTGTAGACCTGTACAGTGATGCTGTGGTGAACAAGTACAATAATGCCTAATACATAAACAGAAATATACTGTGGATTCTTCTTTCCATATACCAGTGAGGCCCTAGCATGTTGCCCCAACATTTTAGTAAAATGTTAAGTAATTGAAGCTGATTTAAAGAGCCGTTAAGAAGACTGGAATAAGTCTTTCCCCTTTGATTAAGGGAATGAAGTTTAATATCCATAAAAGAAAAGAAAAAAAACCTTGAAGGAGGATTATTAAGGACCTTCAAGAACAGGAAGGTATATTCTATGGGCAGCAAGAACAACTCATCTTCCACTGAGTACAGGACAAGAGGACTGTATCAGGATAGGGTTAAGTTGAACATTAGAATTTCCCAACTATAAGCTGTCTTCATAAGACAAATTCCTTATTTTATTTGCCCCAAAATGTATTTTCCTGTCTCCTTTTTCATTGCCTACCCAGCCCAAAGAAAACAGACAGGAAGCCAAGGCTTGGTAATATGAGTGTAGCTGTCTCCCCAGCCAAACATGTTCCAACGAGACCCATTAACTGAAATGCACCCACCACCCTATTTCCTGCCAGTGCAAGTTTGGGGCATCTGCTATAACAGAGGGACTAAGACTAGGAGAAAAATGATCAGAAAAATACTAGGGAAACTACCCTTTGGGTTACCATGTGAATGTGAGACTTCACATTGTTTGTTGATGGCTGTTTTCCCCACCAGTTATGACTTTTTATCCAGCTTACAAATAGATTTTAGAACTCTGACGAGCTTTTAGAGATTAAACAGCTCCTAGACCCCAGCAAGTAAGGTATTCATAGATGAAGTGACTGGGCCCTACAGAGGGAAAACAACTACCCTATGGTCCTCAGATACTGACTAGCGAGGCCTGAACTAGGGTATGGTTCTTGTCTTGGTTGACTAAGTTTTCCACTCATCACGTGGCTCTACCAATGTTGGCATTCTAGTTTTTTTTCTTCCCTTCCTCTTCCAGCGGCTGTGGAGGACTGAAAAATATCCAGATCTGCAGAGTGAGACACCTAAGAACTAAGCCCTGTGAAGTGTCAAGGCTGGTTTTCAAAGCAAGTAGAAGCAGCAGCAAGGATTCAATTACAAAGTTAATAGCGCACCCATTACCCTAAACAAACTTCCATCAATACATCTTGCTGTTTCTAACTAGCTTCACGATTAGGGAATTATATAGGACTTGTCACAGTTAAATCTGTGGATTCTGTTCCTTGCACGCATACAAAAAAGTATTGGTGTGGTGTTGATACAGCTGTAAACATTAACAAGAAAGCTTATGGAATTGTCCCTGGAAGTTATTTTTTTTAATAGGCCATATTTTTGGAATGGCAGATTCCCTGAGGGCTAAGGGGAGGGCTACATGATCTTGCATGGCTCCTTTATACAGTGGGACTTTATGTGGGCCATGGGTCACAAGAAAATTTAATAAGCTTTGCCTCTGCTTTCTACAGCCTTTTCATTGGGTTTTCATGGAGACTGCATGAGATTTGAGCTCAGTATATGGATGTGTGAGCACACTTTTATTTTCTCTTAGCCTAGTGCTTCAGGGGAGTAATTGGAAGTCATAGACAAAAATAAAGGACTTGAGAAGCACTTACAAGTGTGAAAAATTTAAGAGCAGGTGAAATTTTAAAAGCCTCAATGACCTTTTGGAAATTATCTTTTTTTAAAAATATATTTTATTGATTTTTTACAGAGAGGAAGAGAGAGGAATAGAGAGATAGAAACATCGATGAGAGAGAAACATCGATCAGCCGCCTCCTGCACACTCCCCACTGGGGATGTGCCCGCAACCAAGGTACATGCCCTTGACCGGAATCGAACCTGGGACCCTTCAGTCCGCAGGCCGACCCTCTACCCACTGAGCCAAACCGGTTAGGGCTGGAAATTATCTTTGAAGGCGAGCTACCAAGTATCTACAGACACCCTAGAGTGGTGGTTCTCAACCTGTGGGTCACGATCCCTTTGGCGGTCGAACGACCCTTTCACAGGGGTCGCCTAAGACCATCCTGCATATCAGATATTTACATGACGATTCATAACAGTAGCAAAATTACAGTTATGAAATAGCAACGAAAATACTTTTATGGTTGGGTCACAACATGAGGGACTGTATTTAAAGGGCCAGAAGGTTGAGAACCACTGCCCTAGAGTAACTCAGGGGCCATCTATCTGTGGCTGCATATATACAGAAAACACACGTTTTCCCTTGTATACATTTGCTCCTGCACAGCCACCACAACCACAACAAATTCTTACAGTACAATGAAGAACAAAAGCTGAACAGATCCTCTGTTTCTCAAGCGTGACAAATACCCACCAGCACTACACCACATCAGGGTAACACTGGAATGATTGGCTGAGAGAAGATGTACTTAAACCCTCAGCACCCAAGCAATGCCCTCAGAAATGGAGGGCACGGAAGACAGAGGGCACACTGGCTGTAATCAGGGACAGGTGCTCTGCCATGGTGTAAGGAGAACTTAATCTCAACCACATAGCCAAAGGCTGGATCTGATAAAGGTATAAAGAATGGGAAACTCTTTAAGACTATTTAAAAGCTCGGTCCTAGACCCTCTTTTATGGGATCCTCTCTACTTTCTTCTTTGAGCAGTGGCTCTTCCACCCTAACTGGATAAGAAAACCCTAGGGAGCTTTGAAAATATGAGTGTCCAGGCCCCATATCAGCTCAATTAAATCAGAATCTCTGGGAGTGAGTCCAATGGCCAGCTGAGGTAGAGAACCATTGCCCACTGTGATCTGAGTCCCATGCCCTCAATGTACCTATTCACGCCAATGACTCCCCATTTCTGGGGTGAGCCCTGACCTCGGCCCCAAGTTCCAAGTTTATGTATCTCACTGCCTACTTGACTTTTCCCTGTGATGTCTCAAAGGTATCTTAAATACAGTATATTTAAGATAAAATTATTTATTCTCCTATCCCAAAAAAACCTCAGTTCCTCCCTAAAAGTCCCCCCATCTCAATAAAAGTGGCACCAGCCATTCATCAATTATCCCTCACTCCCACATTCAATCCATTACCGAACCTTGTCATTTCCATCTTGAGAGCATTTCTCAAACCTCTCATTTCCAACGGTACCACCCTAGTCCAGGAACCCATTATCTCTCTCTGGTCATCCGACACTGTCTCCTTTTCCTCTCTTATCCTTATGAGAACCTTCCCATATTCCTGAAATGCTCTCCCTGGATTCTTTGTACAATCTTCTCCTTCTCATCCCTTAGGCCTTATGGTGAACACCACCTCCTCTGAGAGGTCTCGCCTGCCTACTACACCCAGAGTATGTTTCCTCCCTCTCAAACACACCCTCTCTTTATTTCCTTTATAATTAGCTTGTGTATTTATTTGTCTCCCCTGCATGACTGTAAGTCCATGAGAATGAGTGCTCTGTCTTGTTTACCGCTGTATCCTCCAACAGTTCAGTGCCTGCACATACAGCAGGTACTCAATATTTATGTAATAAATGGATGAATAAATATTTTCTTCTTTTAGATGAATGTCTTGGTTAAGAGAAAATATTTTGGCCCAGAATATCATATTACAATATTATCTTTCCCCAAAAAACACTCTTCTCATTTGGCAATCTAGTGGGTCCAGTGAGCAAAGCGATTCTTTAGAGAGCGGCCTATATTAGTGCTTCCTACGAAATTTCCCTGAAAGACATTCAAGTGAAAGCTTACTTGTGTTCTTTCTGAAAAAGTCCCATTTGCCCTCTCAATAATTCTTAAGCATTGTTGCAAGTCATTTTGAACCAGAGGGATAAAAAAAGACAACAGAAATAATTTAGACTCTAAATCTCAGAGCAGTGAACTTCTTTTATGGATGAGGACCCTGAGTCCCTGAGAGGGGAAGTGACTTATCCAAAGTCACATAGTTAATGGCAGGATGAGAACTCAGGTTTTCTGGTTGTTGGTCTAGCCCTCTTCCCTCCCATTGCCAACAAGCTTATTTTAGATTCTAACAGTGAAGTCTCAGTCATTCAGGGGAAAGCATGATCACAAGTGAATTTAAAATGGAAAAAAAGTTTTCAGAACAAATGTTCCTCAAAAAAGTTGAGTGTGTTTGACTGAATGTGACTTTTGTTGCAACAAATTCAGGGGCATAAGAAGAAAGCATGATCAAAAAGGTCACAGCATTCACATATCCTTAGAGCAAAGACCTATGAGGGACTGCTAAGCCAGGAAGCAAAAGTCCATCTAATCGTCCCATTGCTCCCCACCCAGCTCTTTAGTCCAAGGGCAACTACCTCACAGTGTAAGTGAGTAATACTGCCATTAGAACGTCCACGTAAAAATATCACACACCTGAAACTGGTACATGAAAACTGTGATATGTGAACTATGAAAATACACTTGCTGCTGAATGTGACCCATTTTGCCCATTTTTTGTAAAAATTGATTGAGAACAACTTCACAACTTTGGGGACCTAGGTAGGTCTCCAGCCAAAACCTCACAATCTCACTCCCTATGCACTATATTCACATCAGGATGCACTACACCAGTCACGGCACTCCTCCTGACAGATGCCCAAAGGCACATGCAAACCAGTGAACCCCTTCCTTCCTTCCTTCCTTCCTTCCTTCTTTCCTTCCTTCTTTCCTTCCTTCTTTCCTTCCTTCTTTCCTTCCTTCTTTCCTTCCTTCTTTCCTTCCTTCTTTCCTTCCTTCTTTCCTTCCTTCTTTCCTTCCTTCTTTCCTTCCTTCTTTCCTTCCTTCTTTCCTTCCTTCTTTCCTTCCTTCTTTCCTTCCTTCTTTCCTTCCTTCTTTCCTTCCTTCTTTCCTTCCTTCTTTCCTTCCTTCTTTCCTTCCTTCTTTCCTTCCTTCTTTCCTTCCTTCTTTCCTTCCTTCTTTCCTTCCTTCTTTCCTTCCTTCTTTCCTTCCTTCTTTCCTTCCTTCTTTCCTTCCTTCCTTCCTTCTTTCCTTCCTTTCTTTCTTTCTTTCTTTCTTCTTTTTTTTTTTTTGCCAGTGTCGGGTTTTCTTCTTTTGACTAAATATATTGGGGTGACACTGGTCAGTTGGGTCATATAAGTTTCAAGTGTACATTTCTATGATCCATGATCTGTATATTTCATTGCGTCCCCACCCCCCAAAGTCAAATCATCTTCCGTCACCATATATTTGGCCCCCTTTACCCTTTGCTAACTCTCCACCCCCTTCAACCACCATCTTGTCTGTGTCGATGAGTTTCAGTTTTACATCCACATATGAGTGCACCTTTCAAAAATAAGGCACTTTTTATGCAGATTTGAAAAGACCCTCTACCACTAAACCTCATCAGGGTAAGGTTCATGGCCAGTCCACCCAAATGTGGCACAGCAAGGTCACTCTGTTAATCACTAGGGCATGATGTTTAGCAGCTGATCTTTTTACAGAAGCATTTTAAATGAATTTAAACACATGTTTTTACTAGGCCCCTACTTATATCCTGGGTATCATGAAGACACATTTTTAAAAATAAAAAGTGAAAAGGCAGATCTGCAATCGAGCATCAATCAGGAATCAGTACACGCCCATACACAGGTCAGCTGATCCAGCTAGTGTACCGAGCATCTACCACATGCAGGGCTCACTAGGCATTGTAAGGAGGAGGGGAAAGAAAATATATGATAATGTCCTTATCCTCAAGCAGCTCACAATCTAGTAGGGAAGAAAGGCAAGCAATTAAGTATAACTAAAAAAGACTATCGTGAGTACAAACACTAAACTGCTATGGTTTGGTGATCAACTGAGTAAATATGACTACTTCAAAATATTAAGGAAGTGGCGCTTTGGTGATTATGTAAAAAAATATGCCCTTTTTAAAGAAATATATTGTATTGATTTTTTACAGAGAGGAAGGGAGAGGGATAGAGTTAGAAACATCGATGAGAGAGAAACATCAATCAGCTGCCTCCTGCACACCCCCCAATGGGGATGTGCCCGCAACCAAGGTACATGCCCTTTGACCAGAATCGAACCTGGGACCCTTCAGTCTGCAGAAATATGCCCTTATTTTTTAGAAGGGCTGATATGCTTAGGGTTACGTGTCATGATGTCCAGCATTTGCTTTAAAATATTTCTGCATAATAACCTATACAGCAAATACGGCAAAATGTTATTAATTATAAAATAAGGTTAGCATATGGAGTTTTATTAAATATAATCTCTTAATGTATGTTTGAAATTTTTATCACAAAAAAATTTAAAATTAATAAAGTGCTATCTATAGGGAGCAACTGATGCCAACTAAAAGAGGAGACCTTCACTAATGAGATCACCATGTCTTTGGAGATTGAGTAGCATTTTGATAAGCAGAGAAGGAAGGAGAAAAGCTAGCTAGAGGACAAGTGACAGAAACATGATAATAAATATCTTGTGAGCCAAGATAGTGCTAAACATATACATGACATTAATCTAAACAGAGGCATGCTATTCTTTTTATTTGGTTTTGTTTATTCACTTACTTTGGGGTTTTTTAGATTCCACATATAAGTGAAGTCATATGGTATTTATCTTTCTCTGTCTGAATTAATTCACTTAGCACAATACTTTCCAGTCCACCCAGGTTGTTACAAATGGCAAGATTTTATTCTTTATTACTGCTGAGCAATATTCCATTTTATGTATCTCACCTCTTCTTTATCCGTTCATCCACTGATGAATATCTAGGTTAATTACATATCTTGGCTATTGTAAATAATGCTGTAGTGAATACAGAAGTGCATATAACTTCTCCAATTAGTCTTTTTGTTTTCTTCAGATAAATACCCAGAAGTGGAAATGCTGTATCATATGGCAGCTCTATGTTTAATTTTTTGAGGACTCTCCATACCATTTTTCATAGTGGCTGCATAAATTTACTAATTAATCTAAAGAGATTCTCAAATCAGTTGATACTTTTAGTTTTACAACTGAATTAATTCTTTTAAATTATGCAATATATATGGGAAAAGTGCTTTTAAGGCAGATCTTTTTATTCCCAGGCCAATAACACTCTGCTTTGGCAACCCATGCGCTCCTCTGCCATGAATCCGGGCTTCCCTGGAGGAGAGAGGTGACCAGGGAGACATTAGCTAATTTTGCTGTCAGCAAGTATGTGATAAAATGAAATCTGGTCCAATACTCTGGGGCTAAGCCACAGGATATAACCATTTAAGAATGTTGTGACAATAATCCTTGGAGTAAAAAGGAAGAGAGGAAAGGGCCTGCATCCGAATTACCATTTTTCAGAGTAAATTGGTAATACAGAAACAGAGCTGCTTATTCCATAGGAGTTCAGGGGTGGGGGAGATGACGCCTTCATTTCTAATCTCTCTACCCTGAAAGTGGTACATAAAGGAGAGTTTGCAGGAAGGGATGAGGGACTAGGTTGACTAATTTTAAAGCTGCAATTCAATTCCTAATGAAATGACTTGGATTCTACTACAAAGGAGGAACCTTAGAATATCTTAGAGAGTTCAGTTTCAATGGGTTGCAGCAAAAGCAATATGACAAAGAAGATTACAGGCTCGAGCTCTTAGGGAAGCCATACAAACCTTGGACCCAAATAACTCATAACTACGGAGGCGCTAGATTAAAAACCTTGATTTTCTGCATCCCTACATATGTGTGAGGATGGAAATACTACTGACAAAAGTGAAACTCTTCTCTGGTTACATTTGGATGATACATTTTACTGGGGGTTTGTAAAAATCTAAAAACCCAAGACCTACTCTCTTGTAAAGCCTGTACTATTTAGTTAAGCCTTTTTGCCTCTCCCTGACACACCCATACTCTCCACTACAAACAGTCTCATCAGCTTCCCCTCTAATTTCCTTTTTTCCATTAATATCACCATTTTTTAAAATATATATTTTTTATTGATTTTTTACAGAGAGGAAAGGAGAGGGATAGAGAGTTAGAAACACCAATGAGAGAGAAACATCGATCAGCTGCCTCCTGCACACCTCCTACTGGGGATGTGCCTGCAACCAAGGTACATGCCCTTGACCGGAATCGAACCTGGGACCTTTCAGTCCATAGGCTGACGCTCTATCCACTGAGCCAAACCGGTTAGGGCTCAATATCACCATTTTCTAGTCTCCCAGGCTCAAAACCCAGCTCAGGTGTACCTTTTCCACTTCCCTTTCCTAGAGCCCATCACCCAGCGAAGCCAATTCCTAAAGTTTCTACAAGGACAGGCCCCTGCTTTCCACTCCCACTAGAACCACTCCTAACCTCTCACTGTGGCTAATACACCGGAGTAGCAGCCTCGTATATTTGAAAGGGCACGGAAAGGATTTAATGGGACCCTCTGAACCTAACAAAAATGAAGGGTTAGTTTCCATACTTTTTAAAATCCTTTCAGTTCCTAAATCCTAACATTAATGTAACTTATCTTCTCAAAATCTATCAATTATGTTGCACTGTCTATTGAATGAAACAGCCCCCCGGAGCCTAGCAAACAAGGGCCTGGAAAATATGGTCTCAATTGAACCCTGTCACTCTCATTTCCAATGGCTACAACTACATATATTGCTCCCATGTTCTACTCACACTGGACTATCTAGAGTTCTTCAGAGCCCAAGCCGTCTTCTCTACACAGACTGCCCTCTCCCCACCACCTCCATTTGGCCAAACCCCTTCCCAGACTCAACTGAGTCATCACATTGTTCTGGTCTTCCCTGTCCCTAGGGCCTCAGTGATCCCTCTGGTTTCTATCTCAGCGAGCTGAGAGCAGCTACAACTGTTTTTTGTCTACTACATGTGGTTCTACTTAAGTATAGTACGCGTTCAGTAAGCATTAACTTACTATGAATTGAAATTTTCTATAAAATTTCAAACCCTAATATCTTAGATTCTCCTGGACTTGACTATGAACCTCTTGAGGATGGGTGTCATGTCTTAAGTCTAGCACATAACTTAGAGCCTAGGTAATGGGAAGGCAGACAACACATGCTTGTTGAATTGACAAATAAGAACATTGTTCAATTTAACATTATCTCTCCTTTTGTGCAGTAAAAGACAGAGAGGAAGGGGGGGAAAGGCTGGTTATTGGGAAACATTTCCCACAGTAAAATTGATGAGTCTATAATCTTTGCTGGGAAAGGCTGCTGAGTCATCTTTTTTCCTAAGAGTATTCTGTCTGGTTCAGGTCAAAACTATTTCTGGACTAAAATACTGAGCTAGACTAAGAAACTATCTTCATGTTTGAGGCCTCTGGCTCCTCTGAGCCACTGGAAATTAGCAACCATGCAATATGACGTGTGCATGGGGCCCCAGAGCTCACACAGGACAGCCTGTGAGAGGAGACAGCCCTAGAGCAATGTTAGTGTGTGGCTCAGACAGAGGACCACAGATCATAAACAAACCTCCTTCCAGGAGATTCTTCTCCGATGGCATTTCAAAAATGAACTAACAGAGCTTCTCACTAAAGGCCCTTCTTAATATATATAAACCAATTTCAAGGGAAAAAAATCATAATCACTCCCACATATCTTCAAGAGCCCCTTTCAGGCCTTGAACACAGTCGGGCATGTAGAATGCAAAGCTTAACAAGGAAGAAGAGAGGAAGAACCATTTCACCCAAGAGAGGTCTGAAGCCTCCCAGTCTCCCGGGTAAAAACATAATTATGGAAAGAAAAACATAATCTACTCAAGAGACATAATTACATAGTTAAGCCATAGACTCCATAGAAATATTCTAGGAACTCCAGTTCATAGAAAAGAAATGGTAAAAGCTGAATTTGCTTTCTTTTAATAATAAAAGGCGCCAGCTTAGATCATTGAGTAAAAAGTTCACTCTCCCAAACTCATAGTCATTTTTAAGATACAATTAGATGCATGAGAGAGACCATTGAAAGGACAGCCTCTTTCGCAATTTAGGCTTCTAAAGGTTAAAGAATTCAAGATCTTTCAATAAATATACAAATGATAGAACTGGAAAATTTTAATTTGCATGTACATAAATGCAAGTTCCTTTATAACTTTTAGATGTTAGGCTGTGGCAAATCACCACAATCAAGCAAACCAAGTATCTGGAAGAAAGGACGGGGCTATCAGGCTATGCCTGAATCATCACACATCAGGGGAGAACTTCTACTAAACATATCTTAGAATATAATTCTTTTTTTCTTGAAATAATGGACTTTAAAAAAAAGCTTGAGACATCTGAAGAAAACACAACTCATGGGAGGTATGAAGAAAAACAGGATTAAAATTTTTAAAGAAAGACCAGATGAAAGCATAATGGAAATATACCAGAGGAGATGTAACACATTTTGCAGACAGGGGGAAAAAGCGCTACCAGGGCCTTGGCTGACTTCACTGTAGGTCCTCTCCCAGGTCCTAACACAGCACTAATCTACTCTGTCTCTTTACCTCCAAATCCTCTGGCACTTTCTTACTAGTTCCAGTCGTGCTGCCCTTGACTTTTCCTGCCTGTTGTTTCCAAGGGACACTTCTTTCCCTTTTTCCTCCCATTCAAAGTAAAATTATATGAATTAGAATTTTTCAGTTGGAAGGGAAGATGGATTGCACCAGACCATGTTCCTCATTTTAGAAAAGTAACTGATGCCCAGAAAAACATCTGGTTTAAAATCATGGAAGTAGGCAGCGACACTGAAAGCCAGTCCCTTGACCTCCCTCGGCCCTCTTTCTCGTGTACCAGGCTACCAGACCAGCGAAGGAGAAAAAAAATGTGGAGGAAAAGAGACCTAGAAAGGACAGAAGAAGAAAAAGCAGAGAGGCCTAATTCTGAGGTTTGATTACATTATAGCTGACAATTCTGCCTCCATTTTTATCACAATGCATCTTGGTCTCCTTTATCTATAACCCAACATCCACAACCATCTTGGGCCATCTGAATCTCCATCTTCAGTTTCTGGGAAATGAACAAAGATCTCTTTCTCTGTATCTACATTTTACTCCCAAAACTTAGTAACACTTGAGTGTTTTAGTTTTGGAAACGTTTCCTTTGCCTTCTTTATTCTGATATATTCACGCACACCACAGTGTTGTGTTACTAGCATTTATAGAGACCCCACTGAGAGATGTAAAGATTCTTTAATGGTCACGTTTTGAGCAATGGAAATGGTAGTTTCCACGGTTGAACAAAAAGCATCACTGTTTATTTGCCAATAATCCAGCCAAACACGGATGGCATTATTCTTCAAAGAGTCCAGTGACAACGAGCCTACACGCTGTCACGCAATTCCTGGATCCTGGCTGCATCTCCTTCCCATGTGATCTTCTCTGTTGCTCTGTTATCGTGGCTTTGTGCATATGTTATATGACTCTGTGTGTGTGTGTGTGTGTGTGTGTGTTAGGCAGAGAAAAAAAACACTACACAGCGGTGATTAAACTGTGCAAAGGACTCCTCTCTTGACATTTGCTGCTACAGCAGCAGCACATCATTTTCAATTTGCCCATTTCTGTAACAGGAAGAAAATGTTAAAAAGTAATAACCAGAAAAAAGTCAGCCAGCTCCCGCAGCCTGGTCTTGCTGTGCTGAATGGCAGTGACGATCATACAGGAAGAAAAAAAAAGAAAAAGACAGAAGGAAAAAAGGGGGGGGAAATTTCTTGCTTAAACTGGACCTCGTCCAGCTGGCAAGAAGAGGTGGTTTTCTTAACGCTTGCGAAACCTGATTACTTTCTTAAAGGAATGAAGAAGAAGGAGAGGTAAACACAGCCATTAAAACAGATTTAAGGTGCTTAGTTCTAATCTAGTCTAAGGCCTCTCCAATTGTCTGCCTCTCTGCAGTTCTCTGCTTGCTAGACAGTATCAGGGCGCCTGTCAGTGTCACTGTGCAGGGAACGCTGTCAGCTGAGCTGTGGTTACCCTTTCGGGTCAGGCATGGAAGGAACAGCAGCTTAAGCAATAATGGATGGATGTCTGTTCGGCGCTGTGTCTGTCAGAAGTCTGTTTTCCGACATTAAAGGGCTATTGTGTTTATATCTACACAACAGGTCTTAAACAGATTGTTTAAACATGATTAAACAGGAGATGTCTTTGAAATAACCCTCTTAATAAAATTCAGATGGGTAAGGAACTGAAAAATGCCGTCAACAGTATATTTTTTTAAAAAAGATCATTTCACTCCAAGCTGCAACGGTAATATGATATAAACTCCAAAATAAAACAGTTTACAAGTTAAACTCAAAGGATTCCTTCATATTTCAGCACCCTTTTCTGATGGAATAGCATTTATCCACCTATCCATCCACACTCCCTAATGCTGTTGCACAATTTACTATAGTCTTGATAGACAGATAATTGCTTTATTCAGCCATGTGTTATGAAGGGAGTCTATTGTGTTAATCCCGGGATTCTTATCTTCTGTGAACTCTGAATAAGGAATTGAAAACTCCACCTCTTCATTCCAGAATTACTGGAGTTGTCTCACTTTCAGATCTGCTAAAGTGTTCCTACATTCCACTCTGTCACTAAAGGTGCCAAGTATTTTGAGTAGGATCAAGTTATTGTTATGTAAAAGGGAGTCTAAAACAGTGTTAAATGGAGTTAGAAGATAGCAAGTTTTCCCCTTTTTTTCAAGGCACAGCAGGTTAGAAAAGTGCATTCTTTTCAAACTGAAGGACATGGGTTGGCGCTCATTTTGCAGAGTTCAACACCCGCTACCTCAATTAAAGAACAGTGTTGAAACTGCTCAATGCCTTTAAAATATATATATTCCAAAGAAACCCTTCAGATGATTAAAACTAATTTGTTTTCAAAAGCAAGTGTAAAGGTTTAAATATTTTTATCTGCTGGCTTCCTGCTGACTTATTTAATCAGTAAGGATAGTTTGGTGAATTTTTTTTCTTTCATCCATGTGAAATGTATAAAGTATTGATTGGCTTTTCTATATATACACCAACCCTCTTAATAAAATTGGTTATAACCAAATATATATGGTTATAAATTTATAGGATCTCTATTGTATGCATGCATATATTTGTACAGAGGAGGAAAGTCTAGTCAAAGGAACATAATACTACTAATGAGTTCCACATCGCTTTCCAGGTAATTTGGATGCTGTCCTCTCAAGGCCCAACAGACTTTATCCTCTACTTACACCGTGACACCACAACCCTTCTCACTACTGAACACACCTTTTCTTGCAATATGGAATTCTTCTCTGTCAGCCTAATTAAATACCTTTGTTTTATTTTGAAATGGCATGTGCTCAAGAATCTACAAAACTCACTGGGAAAGAAGTAATACAATCTGGACGAGTGGGGTAACCAATGAAAGAACATCATCATTTGATTCTCTTCTGGGTCCTATCTCTTTCATGGACCTTCACTGAGAATGTTCACAGAAATGATACTTTCTGCTACAAGGGTGGTCTCTTCCCAAGCATTAACCAGCCTAAAAGCTCAACAAACCCTACTCACAACCCTTGAGATTCAACAGTAAAACTCTGTCCAATAGAACTGATGGTTGCCCAACATGTAGTAAGAGAGATAGCGTGTCACTCTAAGTCAGGAGATGTGGGTTTTGCCACTAATAGTAAGTGGTGAATTTCTCAGGTACAGAATTGTCCTGTCTGCACAACAATAGACTACTTAACTTCCAATTCTAAAAATCAGCCTCACCTGTCACTATGGGTTACACACACACACACACACACACACACACACACACACACAGAACTTAATGGAAGAGTTAAAAGGCCAAGCCAGTGTCTGACAAAGGAGAATCCCCTATCTAAATCTGGGCCTGACTATACAAGGAGCAAAAATCCTGGAGTCTGTTCCTAGCTTTGCTGCTAACTTGGTTGTGGAGCTGCAGGCAAATAAACTATCATCTCTGTGACTCAACTTCCTCCTGTGACTCAGCTTCCTCATCTGTCAAGTGAGGATCAAAGTATCTGTATCACAGGGACGTCATCGGGATGCAATGTATTAGAAGTGAAAATGTCCTGCACAGGTACAACCACTATGCGAATTTATCTATTAAAACTTCCTAAGTACTTATTGTGTACCCTAAAATATGCTAAACTAAGAGGCTTGGAGCATACTTGGCGGGGGGGCGGGGGCGGCACAGCATATAAACAAATAATTGCAGCAATGTGACAAGGTCTGATCAAGAAAAGCTGAACCAAAGAATTAAATGCTTAACTTCCAAGAGCAGTCAGGAAGGGCTACAGAGGAGAAGTAAACTTAAAAGACGAATATAATTCAGTCAAGCACATTCAGAAGAAAAAAGGCAATCCAAGTAGAAGGAACAGCACATGCAAAGACAGAGATTTAACAAGTGTAGAGAGTGAAACACTTTGGCCCAGCTGGGGCTCAGCTGTGGGGTGTGGGAAAGAGGCAGGGGCAGATCAGAGGCTGAAGGGCCTTCTCCATCATCCACAAAGTCTGACCTTCATCTAAACAGGGACCCCTGAGGTACTTTAAGCAAGTGAATGCCATGAGCTGACGTACAGTAGGAGGACCACTGTACTTACAGGGAAAAAGTGTTCTAGAACAGGGGTGGGGAATGTAAGGCCTGTAAAATCATTTGGTCTGGCCCTGCCAAGGCATTAGGAGTGAGTTATTTAAATGTTTGACCAAATACAACAGGCTAATTTTTAAGTTGATAATTTTGTATGACCCGCAAATGATGTTATAAATATTCAAATGGCCCTTGGCAAAAAAAAAAAGGTTCCCCACCCCTGTTCTAGAAGGAAATGCAGAGGCATGGAACCAGTTAGGAAATTATTTTTATATTACAGGCCAGGAGATAAACACTGGGAGTGTGAACTAAGCTAAAGCAGTGCTAGGGGGTATAAGGGAATGCATTGGAGACACAGAGCAGAGGTTCGCACAACAGTGTATAACAGGATAATTAGAAGTAAGGCAGAGAGGTTTCTGGTTTGGTCAAATGGGTGAACTGTGGGGCCCTGTCAGGGGGAGCTGGGTGGAGAGAGTGGAGGAGTTGAGAAAAAAAAAAGAAAAAACTCATGGACACACATGTGGGAATTGCTGAGGGAAGAGGGGAGGAGAAGAGGTGGACGAAGGTAGGGGAGGATAAATGGCGATGGAAGGAGACTTGACTTGGGGTGGTGAACACACAATACAAGGTACAGATGATGTGGAATTGTGCATCTGAAACCTGTATAATTTTGTTGACCAGCGGCACCCCAATAAATTCAATAAAAAAGATAAAACTGGAGAAGGCTCCTATTTGGGTAGGGAAGTTTGGTTGAAGTGGAGATGGGAAAGCCGAATACTGTGCGGGACATCAGTGTGAAGTCCCCGTGGGGCATTCTCAGGTGGAGATGCCCAGAAAGCAAACTAGAAAAATCAGTCTGAGTCCCAGGAGGGGCTGGAGAACGTTCTCAGGAGGCAAGGGACCTGGAGGCCATTGGTGTGAATGACATGGTCACTCAGAGAATGGATGTAGAATGAGTGAAGGAGCCTATGACAGACAAGGAGTAAGTAAGGAAGAGGAGCCAGGGAAGAGATGTAGGAAGGCGGAGAAGGAGGAGCCCCTGCTGTCAGGGAGCCCAGCATTCCTGGGTGACACAGCCCTGGTCCCTGAAGCAGTCAGTCAGTCCTGATGCTGCTCCTCGGCTCCTGTAGGGACTTGAGGTGGGGGGAGGCGGGGAGGGCAGAGAGCAGCCTCTCCTTCTACTCTGGGGCCAAGGGCACGGAGTAAATTCAGCTGCAATGGAAAAAAGGATAACTCTCCTCCCCTCGTTCTGTACCCATTCCCTGAGCAACCTCATCAACACCAATGGCTTCCGGTTCCTGTGACTATCCAAAAAGGCATCTGCAGCCTCTCCTGAACTGCCCAGGCGCCTCCTGGGCATCTTTTCAATAAGAACACCTTTAATGGTGCTTATAAGCATGCACAGTACCTTCTGAGTTCAAGCGTGGTCATGCTATTTCAAAGGAATGGGAGAGTACCAGGCCCAAAGCCTCCCATCTCGTGGCAACCAGCCCTTTCTGGGTCAAGTCACAAGGCAGACTGAGGCTCTGTACCTATCACTTGCACAGGTCAGAGAGCAAGCAACATTTTTTCTAGTCTAAATATTACACTGGGGATGCCAAGATTGGAGTTAGCATAAAGATGAGGGAGAGCAAAAGAAAACATAAAACAACAGTTGACAATCTCTAAAATCAACCATCTTTCCCAACCTATCTTCTGAGAAAGGTTTCTTTCTGAATCCCATGGAGCAGTGTATTTGACTTCTTATCCTGCCAGTTGCAAGTCCAATCCATCAGAAAGTAACAAACCCTGAAGAATGTATATGAAATGGAAGAAAAGAATCCATCTGTAAGAGTGATATCATTTATAGAACTGCAATTTGACTTATAAACACATATAAAAGGACTTTTGAAAACCACCAACCTGGCCTGAAAATTGCTAGATCTTTTCCTTTTCCCTGTATGAAAACTCAACTCCAGAAGTGGCTACATTGTAGAGTAATTTAGGATTTCCCTTGAAAAAAAATACGATTATCACCTCTACTGATTTTGTAACGGGAGCTTCTTTTCTATTAATTCAAAATTAGGCCCTAAGCTGGTCTATAATTTTATGTACCAGGTCACAGTATACATTTTTATTCCTTAATTCTAATTGAAAACAAACTTCAATATGTATTTGAAAAGTTAATTCAATTACCTGATCTACTTTGTTCAACTGAATTACATTCAACTGGGTACCTATAATGAACAAAACATTGTCACATTGGTCCTGGCACAACTCTAATGGAGGAGATCAACAAATGCAGAACTAAAAAAAGATTGAATCATTAGAGTATTAGAGAAGGCAGCATTTGAACTTAGCCACAAATGTTGAGTAGGCCCCAGATTAACAGAGAGGAGAGCTTAGGTTGGAAGAACCACCTGAGCCAAAGCACTGAGCCATGCTGGAATTTCCATCAGCACCTCTGCCAAGGGAACCAGGGTTAAGATGGAGGGTTTGGGGGAGTTTATCATAAAAATAAAAGAGATTTAGTGTTTTCTGAAACTCCCCATCTATCTATCTAGAATTTAACATTCAAGAATTTCTTCCAGTGAGTTTAATTACTGATATTCAAGATTCAGCTTAAATGGCTTCACTTCAATAAAACATCCCTCCCCACAAACAGAAGTAAGACTGCTTCTAAACATCCATGTCACTTCACCTGCCACTTTTTCAGGCTCTTTCCCATTTTCCATCACTTCTATCACACAATCATGAACATCCATGCTTTATCTCTTAATTATACTGAGTTTCTAATGGGCCATATAGACAACTAAGTCATCTCTGAATTCTTACAGTCCTTTCTTAAGTACATATGGGAACTACCCAATAAGTGTTTGTTGAATAAATAAATGAATGAATCCAGAATGTATCAGTGACTGAAGAAATCTAAATGTTAGCAACCTTTCTTATCTAGTAAAAAAACAAAACAGTTCTCACTATGAAAACACGTAAGGCATTAGAAAAGCTTTCTAACTATTCAGTCATAAGGATCTTACCTTCTTCCTCTCTAGAATATGAAATGAAAAGCTGGACATAATATCTAGTAAGTACTCATTGGAAGTCTGACAGTCAGGAGACATTTTACCTTCCTAGCTTTACCAACAGCCAGACTATGCTCTATAGATTCTGATAATTTTCCAGGCTTATTAACTGAAATGAACAGACATTAACTTTTGCTTATATTCCTTCTATAGAAAAGACTAAACAGAAGACTGCATCCCCCCCAAAAAAAAAGGTTCATCACAATGTACATGTTATATTGTGTACATATATATATTTAGCACATAATTAATATATATTATATAAAAATATATCCCACACAATCTATATATATATCACATAAAAATATTGTGGGTGTTATCCTATATAATAAAAGGCTAATATGCTAATTGTCCCCTTGACCTGGAGTTCAACCAGGGGGCAGGGCCAGCTGGCCAACCGCCTGCGTCCCCTCCCCCCAGCAGGCCTGGCCAGATCAGCCCGATCAGGGTGGGCCGGCTGGACCCCACCCATGCACGAATTCATGCACCGGGCCTCTGGTTTTATATATTTACCTAACTTGGTTTTACGCAAAATATTCCCCAGCCATTATTGCAAACTTCACTCTTCCTCACTTTAGCTTCTACTCTGGAACACACTTACTAGTGACAGTAGTTCAGAGGAAAATTTTATAGCTGAGCAAGAGAAAAAAAAATAGCAAAGCCAACTAAATCTGCATTAAGGGCTTGGGCAGACAGAGTGTAATTAAGCTGACCTTAAGATGTGTTTTCAGTGTTAACAAATCACATGGTTCACTGGATTAAGGGAAATTTTTATTTTCTTTTGAGAACACAATCCCTTGGCCCAGTGAATAATTCACACATGTCCACCTGAGGTGGCCGTGCTGATGCAGGTCAGGTAGTCTCCCAGGGACCTGATACCTGCGGGCTGTAGTGGCATTTGTGAAAAGGGCACGAAAACATCAGACTTTCACAACTACACCAGAGGAAGAAAACTTGACATTCATTCTCAGACATATGTGACTCCTTTCAAGAATTCCTGACTCAAAAATTCAGAGGGAAGTGGCCCTGTAATAACATCTCTTCTGAGAATAGTGCCATATGGTTTTAACAGAGGTTTATTTCCTGAACCCAAAGAGGGCTGCTGATTCTCAATCCAACGAAAATAATTATGCAGACAATTTCACTCTATTACTTGCAGTGAAACCCATTCTGTGTGGTCCACACAGGCCTGCTGACACCTTCAAAGAGACATTAAGCCATTTTTATAGACCATACCCTTAATGGGTGGAATGCAAGGTAAATTTCCTTGAAGATTAACACCTGTCGTCACGCATATGGCACCCCCCACACTCTGACTATCACATGTTAATTCTCTGAGTGGGTCAGGAAAGAGGAGAGAGAGATGAACAGAACTTCCAAATTGCGTAACAATCAATTACCAGTCCGATATTAGGGCACACACACACACACACACACACACACACACGAGCGAACCAAAAATAATGCATCACCCAAAGTCAACAACACTGCTGGGAAATTACTTCAGATACAATTGGCAGGTAGGAGGACTAGGGGAGGTTGGAGTTGGGGGGGAGTAGGGGGAACCATTCCTTTGTGTAAATTTCAGCAACATTAAACTGCTAACCTTAAAATAATCAAGAGAATGGGGAAATAAAACGCTTTCAGCGCAAAAATGGAGCAACAAAAATGCTGTAAAAATAAAGATTTCAACCAAAGAATACAACTCTTAAACAGCGCTTTCAAGAAGACCACCCTTTAAGCCTAAGAATATTCCCTTAAGAACAGAATACGCTGATCTACACCAGTTTGCCCCTGAATCTGAATTCCGTTATAGTAGTTGGCTATGAAATGAACTAGTTCTCCTTCTCAGACTATTAACTGGGTTTCAAAGTGAACCCATGAAAGCTACTTTTTAGTTTGCCAGCGTACTTGGCGCCCTGCAGAAAGATCTTCTTTTCTTCCCCTAAGATCTTTGCCTTCCAATACCTACCACCTCTGTTTGAATCAGTAGAGAAACAGCCCAAAAAAGAGTAAAGTTTCTCTAGATGTCCACAGGAATTTCACAAAATCACACCAAAATCACAAATATCCTTTGGGAGGAGGGAGAGGTGGAGAGGAGTGGGGCGGGTGGGGGGAGAGAAAAGAGGGCGGGGGGAGACAGAGAGGAGAGAAGAGAGAAGTAAGAGGGAGAGAGAGAAGAGAGAGAAAGCACAAAGAAGAGAGAGAGAAGAGAGAGAAAACAGAGAGAGGAGAGAGACAGAGGGAGGGAGGGAGGGAGGGAGGGAGGGAAAGAAAGAGGGAGGAGAGAGAAAAGAGAGAGAGGAGAGAAAAAAGAGTAAGAGAGAAGAGACAGAGACAGAGAGAGTCGGAGGAGAGAGGGAAAGCGTGCAGGCCTCAAGGTCAGAGCAGGAACCAGATACCCGCCGGCACAGCATAACCACAGGCAGGCCCAGAGGCTGCTCCGGGGCTGTTTTCGTTAGACTGCCGAAAAGTCTTGCCAAGAAACAGACGGATGCTGCTGAAAGAATATCTTCCACAGCTGGGCATCTGGGTTCTATGACAGACAGCCCTGCTCCTGTGTGTGTGGCCTGTAGAACATATCGAAAGCTTGGGGAGGAAGACTTGGCAGAACAGGAGAAAACCTAAGGATGTTCTTTTTGGGGGGCGAGGGGAATATAATTCCAACATCTCACACAACTGATTGAAATTTTGGCTTTGTTGCTGCCACTCCAGACTTAAATTTGGTTTCTCACTTTTGTAAATGTTTCTGATGCCCACATTGATTGGGCCGAGCAATCTCTCTGCTCACTTTCACTTCCATACTTTTCCATCTCCTTTTTGCACCAGTCAACACTAAGCCGTTTTTGCTTCTGACAATCCAGGAGAAAGTTTAAATTTTAAAAAACCTGAAAATATTGAAATTTCTTAAAAACAGAAACAACTGGCAACGGCCTTGCCATGGCCATGCATGAGAACAATGTTGCTAAACAGGTTTCCGTTGAATTTTCTCGAATTAAAAAAAAAAATTCTGCATACCATCATTTATCGGCCTTCTTTTCTTTAAAAGACCAGCAGTACCAAAGTTTCACTTCGATGGTATGCTGGCTAAGACAACAAAACAAGGGCGTCTATTAAATATAGACACTAGCCCCTGTTGTGCGCTCTCCAAAGCAAGAAGTCAGAACTCAAATGAGTGAAGGGCGGTGAGCCTGGCAGAGTGAGTGTTAACAGACAACATCTATCCTGGGGTGAGGGATGGAGGTACTGCTTGAGTTTCCAGAGGGAAAAAATCATGCACAAAACAGACCTGCTTTTTAGTAATTTAAAAATAGAACAATTCTCTGATTTATATCCATAAACATCACCCAAACACTAGCATTCTGTATGAAAGCCATACATACTCCTCCCAGTCAGGAAACCCTCCGGTCTGAACCTGCTCTTTGATGTAACACATCTGGTGAAGCCAATGCGTGAGAATCCATTTACCAAGTTGAGAAGTGGAGGTGCTTCTGCTAAAAAGAAGGGGGAGACGTGGTAATCCCCCACTCCCACTAGGAGCCCTCCGTGTCCCGGCTTCATATAGATCCTGGGTTGGGTTTCTAGTATCCTTGGCTTTCATTGGCAAAACTGAATAGCTATGGCGTTTTAATTATCACAATGCCATTATTATGTAAGTTTTGTTAAATCTCAAATTTGGGGACATGAATTCACAAAGCCTACAAAAAGTTCCCTAGGACAGAGTTGTGAAAAGAGTAAGTTAAAATGAATCCGCTTCATTTCTATGGAAACTTTTTGCCTTCCCCAAAGCCACAGTACCTGCCAGAGTCTTGCGCTAACAAATATAAGAACTACAGAGTACGGCCCAGCCGGCGTGGCTCAGTGGTTAAGCGTCGACCTATGAATCAAGAGGTCCCAGTTGATTCCCGGTCAGGGCACATGCCCAGACTGAGAGCTCAATCCCAGTGCAGGGCATGCAGGAGGCAGCCAATCCACGATTCTCTCTCACCACTGATGTTTCTATCACTCTCTCCCTCTCTGAAATCAATAAAAATGCATATTAAAAAGAAAAAGAACTACGGAGTTTGGGGCATTTCTTCAAAGATGTGAATTACAAAGGGAAACAGGAAATGTTTTAATGAAACAGAAGCAAAGGGAAGTGAGAGATATTCTGGCACCAAAGAAGGACTATCTGATCAAAAGACAATCTTGGGCTCAGAAGGGGCCAGCAGGCTTTTTCTGAGTATCAGGGTCCACAATGATCTTGTCCCAGAATTTTGCAGTACTCTTATCTGTTTCCTCATCTGACATTTACTATGTTTTTGGTTTTTTTAAATTCTCACCAGAGGATATTCTTCCATTGATTTTTAGAGAGAGTGGCAGGGAGGGAGGATGGCAAAAGAGAGAGGGAAAGAGAATGACACATGGATTGGTTGCCTCCTGGACAGGGGCCAGGAATCAAACCTACAACTGAGATGCACGCCCTTGACCGGGAATCGAACCCAAGACCCTACGGTCCTCAGGCCAACACTTTAACCACTGAGCCAAACCGGCCAGGGCTACCATATATTTCTTTGTAATCTTCTCTGGCAGGTACTAGTATTTCTAAACTTCCCATCTCTATGTAAAAAAAAAATCTCTGAAGGCAAAACACATCTTTATACTCCCCTGTCTCCCCAACTACAAGAAGGGCTGATTTGTCCAAAGTCTGTGCTTTTTTTCGATCAAATCTGGGCAAGGCTCAAATGCATCTGAGGCAAGAGATGGAAAGAAAGTAATGAAAATTAATCATGTCATTTGGCCATATCATTTTCTTGGATCACTTTCCATGGTCTCTACATTCAAAGACAAATCCTTCCTACTTCAAAAAATACAGATAAACAAAGCGCTGTGAAGTTTCTCACAGAAACAATACTTTTGTTGAGTAGCAACTACGGCGTGCCTGGTTATTTAATACATGAAAACACAACCATCAAAACTACACACTGCCAGAGTGCTGCGTTTAGATTGACAGAAAAAATAATGCCTACTTTTCCAGTGGCAATGGTGGTATGCAGTAGCTTAAATGTGTTTTTCATTGTTGAAGGGGTCTGATTTCTTTCATACGGATATTGTTAGGAGGCGGAGGACTGGTGATGGAGTTAAGATGACAGAAAATGAAGCCATGGCAGGAAAGACTGCACAAATGCTCCATGCTCCTCTAGTTAGAGATGAAAGGTGGGTGGAGTGAGCCCTGGGCTTTCCTCGCTCATGTCATTGGAGGGAGATGCTCGAGAATGGAGTATAAAGAGTAAAAGTTAAAAGCATTCAGTTCTTGGAAATCCTGCTTACTCTTTAGACTGCATGTGTTAGAAGTAGATCTTGAGGGAATTACCCACAGTGGTTTTGAGGTTTTTGAATAAAGGGGGAAAACAGGGAAATTGCACAGGCATCCTGATTGACTTCAAAAGTCTATTTTATCTGTACATTTCAGAACTGAGTGAAAAGAGGCACGTAGCCACATTTATCACACATTCTTTACTATGTTTGAATGCTGATTTAATTTTGTTCCAAACTTTTGCTATGGATAGTGAATAAGGTCTTATCATTAATAATAATTCCAACAAATACACATATAAAAATATATACAGACCAAACCCATAGACTTTTTATAAACTTTTCTGATATGAAGTGGTATCATTAGAAGCTTATGACATGAAGATAAAATGAAAATATCACTTTGAAAGTAAGGTTTAAATGCTAAAATCATAAGAAATCTTTCCTTTTGTTTTTCTCTACCAATATTCTTTTTAAATTATCCATTCATTTACCCAGTATACATTCATTGGGCATGTACTATGTGCAAGGCACTTTGTTGGAAATACTGGGGAATATAACCTCCCATAATGCATGATCTATATCATCAAGGCTCTTACAAGCTGAAAGGCAATATCTATACATAAATAACTAACATGGAGCAATATGTTTTAAGAATTGTAGTGTCAGAGGGGGAGTGCTGCAAGATTTTAGACGGGCAGACCGCGCTCCTGAAGGAAAGCTTCATGGAATATATACCATTTGAGCTACAGAGGTGGGCAAGGTTTCAAAAGATGGAAGAAGCATATTCGAAGCAAAAGCAGAGTGTGAGAAGAGACACGCAGCTGGGGAAGGGCAAGGCAGTGAGAACTGTTTGGCTAGAACGGTGATTCTCAACACAGATAGGACCAACCGCTGGTCGAGTTTCAGGAATTTGTGCAGGTGGTTTTGATTGTCACAATGATTGGAGGTGCAGGACTATGATTGGGTGGTCAGAGGCTAACAATGCTAGCCCGCTGATGCATGGACAGTCCTACACAACAAAGTTTTTCCACATCCCTCACAACTTTTGGAAAACCCATCAGGCATTCAAGTAGGTAAAAAAAAAAATCTGGTTGTAATTACCTGAGCCTAGAACCTAAACTCTACTTAAATATAAACAGAAAGTATTTTTCCTACAGTTTTAATACATTGGATTGTCTAGAAATAAAACTACCAAGAAACCAGGACAAGAGCATAGTTTGTTTTGTTAGGAATTTTACCAAGAGCATTCACCTGCAGTAACATCACTTTTGGCATTTGAGCCGCTAATGCACACCTGCATCAATCTCAATTTGCAGCTGTCACATTCAAGATGAGTCTACACATGGCCAAGCAGCTGGAGAGTCCATTATGTTTTCTAGCACTCTCTTCTCCAAGTATTTAGACACTAAAATATGTCGCTATATGTTTTAAATGAAGTTCCTTTATTTGTCCGTTATGCTAGAATCATGGCATTATATTGATCTTTTAGAAATTATGTGGATAAACAGACATAGAAAAGCTATGATTCCTTTTCAGAGTAGTAAAGGGACACTATTATTTGTTATAAAAAATAAGGTGTCGGCTCTAATGCATTAGAAAACCACTGGACTAGAGTTCATGTGAAAGTGATTGGAGATGTGAAGATAAGAAGGGGCCAAGTGATGGTGGGCCGAGAGGCTCCTGGGAAGCCTGTAATTGATTGGGTAGCGTCTAGGGTACCACTGTGGGTTCCACACGATGAAGCCCTCCTGTTAACATGATCAAAGATGAGCCTTGAGAAGGCCGAGCTGCAGTGCTGTGTAAAGAGAACTTTAAGGGGAAAGAGACAGGTGGCTAGAAGAACAGTCAGTAACCCTAGTTTGTCATTGCAGTTCCTTATTTTAAGGTAAGAAAGGGATAGCTTTTACAGAGAAACATTATTTAAAGATCAAAGACCAAACGGGTTGCATGGCACTAGCTCTAGGGCTAAGGGAGATGGGGAAATTGAAGATAGGACATAAGATAAAGATTTGGGAGTTACTCATAAAATCGGGATGATTTCTTCTGTGATGGTGCCATAAATGAGCAAGCAAGGAAACAGAGAGAGGAGCGCTAAGAACAGAACTTCTGGTGGCATCTACTTGTAGGAGGTAAGTGGGAGTTTAAAAGATAAAGCAAAAGAGAAAGAGGAGGAAATAAGAAGACAAGACGACAGCAGCCAAAGGCAGAGGCAGAGGAGGTAATCACCAGCGCTACATGCTGCAAGGGGTCAAGGCGGATGCTGAGAGAAAGGCTGCCCAGAGGAGGCGTGGGCTGTTGCTAGCAACCTTCAAGCCCCGAGCGGAAGCCAGACAGCAGGAGGCTGGGAGTGAGTGGGCGTGAGGAAGTGGAGGTGACAAGAAGTTTGGTGGTTAGAAATAAGGTGTTTGTTCAAAGGAGGAGTAAAGAAGAGGGACGTTTTTGGATGATAAACTGATCAAGTAAATAACAACATGTTGCAAGGACTGTTTGTCCGTTTCCTTATGTCAAATAAATGAAATGAGTCCCAGTGGCCTTTGTTACAACTCTAAGAGTCTATGCTGAGCTGCTCGAATGTGCAAATTATAATGGTTAAGAAATGAAGTATTCCAACAAGAATATGCTTCCTGCAAACAGGACTTATCTCTCCGTGAGATTTAAAGAGGGAAAGAGATAAACTGCCCACTCCTCCGAGGCTCCTCCTATAAACTAGCAGGCATTAGACCACCTGAAGGGCCCACACAGCCCACCCATGGAGAGGTGCCAGAAGCCAGACTGGCCGCCCTGCTTGCAGACCTCAGAGACCACTGCACAACCACCTGAGAGACACGGCGCAGACACCGGCCAGAACCCAGGCTCCGATGTCAGTTCCCACCCTGGCTTTGCAACCGGTAATAGTAGAGTTTGAGGACTTGAGCACATTACTTAACTTCTCCAAGACTTTTCTTCATCACATTTTAACTGAGATCATTGTCACTACAGTGTCCTAAGTTTGTCATGAACATTATATTATGTGAGCTGTTATTCATGGTAATCTCACTATCTCAAGATTAGAGTTACTGCTGCAGTAACTGAGGCGTGGAGAGATGAAGTGGCTTTCCTAAGTTGCTGCAGATACAGAATCAAAGGCAAATTTCCAAGCTAACAGCGTCGTGACCATATCAACCAGACCCAGGTTGTTTCTTTAACCGAATATCTGTACCAGCTCCCATCAATTAAGTGTCAATATTCACTATACAAGGTATTAAAATTAGAGACCTTGAAGAATGAGATTCTTGTGACCCATCATATTCATCTGCTGCTAAATAAATCATACAAAACCCCCAAAGAGCATGTAATGAACCACGAAACACTAACATTTCAGAGAAATGGATTAAAAGCCGTGATGTTTCCATTCCACTGCCCTCTTTTGGTTTCAGAAACCTTACCCGCCTTACCCATCAGGCAAACACTGAGTGTGGGCATGAAAGGGCACCCAGGATCTGGTGCCAGGGAGGAGCCCAGCGGGCTGGCACCGGGTCCAATTGAAGATGTCACAGACATTTGACCAGTGTGTTTTTTCGGGGCTGAGAAACCTCACTGAGCAATGTTTCTGAAAGATCCCCTACGATCATAATAGGAACTTGGGAGTTTTCCGAGTATCTGTGGAATGCCCACAAGAAATGGCTTGGCCAAGGCTTATAAACATGTCACAACACAGGTCACCTTATGTCAGAAACATGCTACTCCTCCCAGAGCCACCGGGTGAATTATAAGGAACTACAATCGAGACAAAAGAGAGCCACCCATAAACCCTAAAGCATTTCCCCCAGTTTACAAACATTTATCTTACGCGGCACAAAAGATGGCAAATCTTACAAACTCAAGTATCATTGTCACTCCCCTTAGAGCTCTCCTGTGGTTACAGCAGTGCTGCGGCCACGTGATAGATAAATGTTCCAGATAGTTAGGGAGCTGCCATGATCCCGTTGTGCAACAAGAGGTACTGTGATTCACACCCAGGGGCTTTGTCCAGAGAACTTAAAAACACTGTAAATCGGACTAAGACACAGGTGCTTGCAGCTATCAAAACGACACCTTCTGATGGAACGAATGATCTGAGGACATGCATCAGGGTAAAATGAGAAAATGAATGAACAGGCTATCTCTCGGCCCAATCATTCACTGATTCTGAAGGAGGAAGTTCTTCCATTTCCTCCAAGAAAGTATTGGATAAATGCTGTGACACAGGTCCCAGCTGGTTTTTCCAGCTCCGTAGAGCACAAAGTAAAGACACAATAATCTGGTTTCAGGCAGCTCATGCCACCCAAGGGCCATGGCAGACACAGCTGTAGGATGCTGGCACTTCTCAAAACGAAGTCAAGGGTTTGTGTTTCCTTTTACATTATTCTCATGTCATCATCCTAGTCCACGGAAGGAGGGAAAAACATGTTTGTGTTTATTTAGCGATTGCTTCTTGGGTTTAGCAATCACTTAACAGTTCACTTACTCATCCTGGAACTCTACTCCCTGTGAACCCGACAGACACCACAAGCTGGGTGCTGGTTCTTAGGGGGGAGAGAGAGAGCACCTCACAGAACCCTAATATTCATTGAGAAGCCCAACCACCTCCGCTGTGGAGAACATTGTTCTAATTTTGAACACAATCCATGAGTTCAACTCATTGTCTAATTGGTCTTATCCTGCGAATTAATAAGATAAAAACATTCTCATTAATTTATTTCCAGGATAACGTGAAGATCAGGCCGCACATATTTCAGTGTATTGTCTCAAAGCAGCTTGATCCAGAGAAAGAAGAGGAACAAATAAACTGAGCTCCCTGTGCTTGCCAGGGAAACTAAACTAAAGGAAAAAGGGAACAAACATAAAAGGATAGAGAATTAATGTGTGGGGTTTTTTTAAGGCATTTAAATAAATGTGAGCATCACGATATACATTTCTTTGGTTTATTGCTATAGGACACTTATGCTGAGGGAATCCATCACTCTTAACTCTACTGGCCAGACACAAGGAAAAAACCCAACATATACCAAAAGAAATAAAGATTAATGTGAGAAAGGGTTTTTTCCTCCCCAGCTAGAAAGGAAATATCGCCATCCTTTTGGAATAATAAGGAAACTTAAAATGCCTTAATGTCAGCCTATTTAGCAATACAGCCCACCTTATAGCATTACTTTACTATTATTACTTAGTCAACTCACTCACTCTGTAATATTGCCTGAGGATGATAAATGCTTCCTCATACAGGCTTTTCCTCGTTTCTTTATGGAAAATTTTTATTTCTATTGGAAAGCAATGGTACGCATTTTATTTCCATTAGAAAGTATCAGTGTGTATTTTATTTCCTGTGTGCCTAAGAGCAGAAAGAAAGACAAAGAAGTGACCTAGAAACCAAAATATTTGGTAGACTCCTTCCCTTTAAAACTCACTGATCAGCATTTGGTGCAGAGAAGCTGGCTGTGGCCTGCGCCTGTTTCACTTCACATATATAAGTGGCTGCCGCTCTGCGAAGCGGCCTGTGCCAACGCCTGTATCCTTCACGCAGGTCCAGATGGGGATGCCTCCAGCCTCGGGTCCTGGCCAGCCAGTACACGTCTGGGCTCAAACAATAACTTGTTTCTTTTCTGACATGAGCACAGAAAGACAATATTGCACTGTGGCTCATAAAAAAGTATGCTAATTGGTGATGCTTTCCAGACATCTATGTCAAAATTAACTTGTAGTGGATGCCTACTTGCTTACATTGCATTCGAGTTCAAATCACTTGCTCTGAAAGGGAAATGTTTACTTTTGTACACATTTTGGTTTCAACCTCCAAAACCATTGCTAGAAATTAATCGTAACCACGGAACATCTGCTTGAAAACCCAAACCCAAGTCCATCATTTTAATGCCATCAATTAAAACATACTGTTTTTAAACCGCTATTGTGAATAGTGGCATATCGTCACCACACAAACCATTAAAACCAGAGCCTTGGTCCTGATGAATTAATTACTCAGAACTATAGTTCATAAATTAGTGAGCACTCGCTATCTCACGCTTAAAGTTAGATTTTAGCCAACTCAAGAGCTCCTTCACTCATGGTCCGTCTATCCCCAGCTGCACTGCTAGGTGGACTTCTCATCCAAATATACCTCATACCCAGGAGAACATCAGTACCAAGGAGAAACAGTGCAGTTGTCACTGATATAAATAACTTTGCAGTGTAGATCATAACAATAAATCCTGCAGTGTATTTAAACCAATTTCCTCCAGACAGACGATCAGAAATGGAACCCCCTTTCCCTTTATTTTTAATCCCTGTTTTGCTTATATCTTAATACCTTCTATTTTGATGATTCATTTTTATGAGTGTCACATGAATGGCTGGAGGTGGGGGAGAGCTCGAATTTGATAGTATTCTTTTGCAGTTGGGCAAGCCAAATCTGGTCATGCATTCTAACCACAGCTGTACTGGGAGAATATTTTTAAGGCTAGAAATGTGTGTAAACAAATCACATTTTTTATAGAAACTGCAGCAACAGATTAATATTGCTAATGTATTTACCAAATATTACAAATTCATTTAGCCAACTATGTGATAGCCACAGAAAAACATACAAAATCCAGTAAGCTGTAATCCCTCACAAAACAGAAAGAAAGAGAAACATAAACCTAGTTTTGTCACAGTCTGGCTTCCTCCCACACATTTCCTGCCATTAAGAACGCTGCAGTCCACACTTAGAACAGAGTTTGGAAGGGTGCCCGGAGGAGTGCCATGGCACATAGTAGGTACTCAATAAAGACTTCTTAACTGACTGACTAGGACTCACTTCACGAATGTTTCCCCTTCTTCAGACACTCCATCCTTATGCACTTTCCTTCTCTGGGGTGTTAATACTTACTTTAATGGCACATGAACTCCCTACCAGTAAGGTTCAATCCTGACTCTCATCACACGTGGATTGTGAAGGTACCTTTCCAGGTGGTTTCCTTGCCTCCATAGGCTCTTTACCTCCTGTTTCTTGTCTTTGATTCCTCCAGCTTCCCCCACCAAACTAAAATATCCCAGTTGTATCACAACACTGGAGGTCTTCTGCAGACAGTGGTAGAATTTTCTCTAATCCCTGCAATTCCACCTCATATAGAAACCCAAAGCCCTCCACTTTCAACTATCCTGCAGGAGAACCAATCGGGCCACCCTCCAACCTGGCCCATGAACTCAGACCCTCTTGAATGACCATCACAGCCCTGCATCACCAGCCCAATTCTACTTGAGGTCCTCTTCTCCCCAGCAGTCACCCTCTGTTCCAATCTGGCCTTTCTCTCTACCGGTAGGTTTGATTACTCCCATGTTTCTGTTAAAGATGCCAAGGCCCTGAGAGACAAGATGGTTTTCCAAGGTCACTCATTCATGAGGGGTCAGCACCAGGGCTCCAGTTTTGCAACTGAGTACAATTGGTCTTTCCATTATGCCAGTCCCCTTCCAGTCTCTGCCCCATTCACTAATCCCCTCATAGAAAACACACTGAATGGGTTCATTTTCTAAATACCTTTTCCCACCTTCTAGCCTCCATTTTCTCTTAAACTTTCACCAAACAATCTTTTTTTTGTAATTTTATTGAATTTATTGTGGTGACACTGGTTAATAAAATTATATAGGTTTCAGGTGCACAATTCTATAATGCATCATCTGTATATTGTATTGTGTGTGCCAAACGATCTTTTGAACCTATCCTTTCACTGACATTTATTTTGCCAAGATTGCCAATGTCTTCCACATTGCCAGACCCAGGGGCAGCGCTTGGTCAGAAGAATTTGACTCAGCTGATGTCATTATTCTTGAACACTGAGTCCCTTGCTTCCTGGATACCATGTTCTTTTGGGCTCCTCCTACTCACTGACTATACCTGCTCAGTTTCCCTCACTGGTTCCTCCTTTCAATTATAATTTTCAAATGTTGGGAATTACCCCAGGACTTTGTCCTTGGTCCTCTTCTCTTCTCTATCTAAAAGGTATTTCTTCCAGTCCCCCGGCTTAAATACCACTCCAGCCTTGACCTGACTCACATTCTGGATCCTTCACGATCTGGGCCTTCAGGCACCACTCCCTGGCACCAAATCCCTCTGTGGCCTCATCACCTACCACTTGCCCAATCACTTGCTCTGCTACAGCCTCACTGGCCACACCTGCTACTCCTTAAGCACACTGAGGAGCTCGGCCTCAATGCCTTTGCCCTTGACATTCCACTGTCTGGATTCTTTCCCACTTCCTAACTTAATTCAGGTCCCCGCTCAAATATCAGCCCCTCAGCAAACCCGCCTAATTTATATAAAAGAGCATCTACTTCCCCTCCATCATCTCTATCCCCTTATCCTGCTTCATTTGTCTTTCAAGTACCTATCACTACCTGCATATTTGAATGTTATATATTTATGTTTCCTCATTAACTGCACCTCCAACAGAATGCAAGCTCCGTGAGGAGGGAAAAGTGTGTTTTATTAAAGGTTACATCCCTAACACCTAGAAGAATGTCTAGCATAGAGCAGGACTCAATAAATACTTGTTGAAGGAATGAATGTGTGATAGCATCAGACAATTGAATAAATAATACCATTTATTTAATTATTTGGTAATTATAGTGTTATTTTCTGAACCATATTTTAATTCCTTAAGGGCAGAACTTTGTGCCTTGTGTTCCAAATTTGTATGTAGTTGGCAGAGTTATGGACACACAGTACTAGTAGATGCTCAAGAAAAAATGTAGATGCCTGATTGACTGATTTGCAAAGAAAAGCGGGATCCGGATTTCAAGGATATTCAACAAGTAGTTATTTTTAGGTTATTCTATGTATGCAGATTTCCCCAAAGAAAATTAACTTACATAGTCGCTGCCCTGAGGGGATATAGTTCTATCTTATTGAAAATGGAAAATCATGTATGTAGATATAAAAAGGTATAAAAATAAATAAAAACATGTCAAGCCTATGCCAAGAACCCAAGCTGAAGTAAATTCACCTAAAAGATAGAAGAGTAAAGGTTGAGAGCAAAGAGGGGATATGGCATTTTAACTCAAGAAATGAAGATAGAAATAAGAACTGAAAAATATTCCATACAAAAGGTGAAAGGATAATCAGGAAATGGTAAAGAAGAAGGAAGTGGTTCAAAGCTACAGGTTTCTGTCAGGTTTTAGAAACAAAGAACAGCGACCTGTCTCTATTGACAGTCTGTTCGGAAAGGATGGAATATGCACCTTGAGACTTTGCATCAGTAGCACCCACATCTCAAATCAAAAACATTACAAGTAGCAGAGCTCTGGAATTTCAGGGTATTGGGAGGTTTTGTAATATGTCCAAATCATCGTATATAATAAAAGGCTAATATGCAAATTGACCAAACGCGGAACAACCAGTTGCTATGACATGCACTGACCACCAGGGGACAGACGCTCAATGCAGGAGCTGCCCCCTGGTGGTCAGTGTGCTCCCACAGGGCTCAAAGCTGGTGAGCGCAGCGGCAGTGGTGGGAGTGCTAGGGATGTCCTACTGTGAGAGGGCACAGGCCGGGCTGAGGGAACCCCCCCAAGGAGTGCACAAATTTTGTGCACTGGGCCTCTAGTTTTTAAAATAAATCTCTCTCTCCTGCCACAGATTACAACCTATAGGTTTTATTTATAAGATGAATATGTGAAACCTGACAGGTTCATTGAGCTAACTGGAATATTCTGTTAGCAGTCTGTTATTCATGTATTTTTAATGGAAATTTTATACCAGAGAGAAAAAAATCATGAAATTATTTTTGTTGACTTAATTTATTTACAGGGTAAGAAGGATTAGAAACCAAAGAAGGTCATGCTGTACTTGCCAGTTAACACCTTTTGGCACTGAATAAATGTATAATTTATTTAAGTAATCATAGTTGGTTCCTTAGTGACCCAGTATTTCTGATTTTTTTCATTGTTACAAAAGTGAAATATGAACTCTAGTTTCATCAAGACATTAAGATGCTTAACGAATACTCTGCATCTCCTGTAAGTTGCTTTAATTTCTTACCCCAGAAAACATCATTGCCTCTGTTGAGCTCCCATGTACTCAGGGCATCTCCATTTGTCCTAGTCTATGCCTGTAAGCCTCTTGTCTTGTAACAGGGAAGAACGCACTTTAGAATCACCTCTGCAGACTATTCAGAGCTTTTGACCCCAATGGCTGACTGAGCCTCTAGTTTTTCCTCTCGGTCACAGACCCTCCTCGGCCAAGTCACCATTGCCCTGGTTTCTTTCTTCTGCCTTGTTCTGTTGGGCAGACTCCCCACAGAGTCCTTGCTTCTTTTTCTCTACTTCACTTAGTCCACCCTCCTCCCCCTCCTCCCAGCATTAGAAGTCAGACAGGAAAGGCTGGTTTCCTTTTCACAAGTTTTGAATAAAAATAATAGTAATTCAGATTACATTTCCAAGTAGACTAAGTAGCTTAAAAAACAAGGTATCTGCTGAGCAAGATGCTTCTTATTTTCCAGATCTCCTTATGAACTGAGGATATATTGTAGATTTCGGGATTCTTTAAGAATCTTGAATCTACATTCTGTCATCTTTTATGTTTCTAGAACTCCAGAAATAGGCAAAACCATTGTCTGATTTTGGATCTTCCTTCTACTGACTCCAATGGAGATGGACCAGAAAGAACTACTCTGCCCACTGATTCAGCTATTGCTGGTCTACAGCCTTTTTCTGTTGGGAAAAGTGAAAACTACCTTTCCCTTCCATTCCTGGTCATGACGAGCAGCTACATTAAAGAGACAATCTTTTTTCTTACATCTTTTTTTCCATGTTAATTGACCTAAATTTTTTTCTTCACTTGTACTTGATTCCTACTAACTTTGCCAAAAAACAAAAACAAACACACACACACACACACACACACACACACACACACACACACAGTGTATAAAAATCAGTTAGCTTTTCTAGTTAGAGTAACCTGAAATTATTTTGGCTAGAGGAATATTTTCCTCACTTTCCTTTAAATCCTCATCTGGAACCTTTTCTCTTGCATTTGGTTTGAGTCATACTAAACCATTTGTAAATACGAAATGTTCAACAGAGATGTGTGACGCTGGGCAAGTCCCTTAACTTCTCAAGACTTCTTCCTCACTTGCAAAATGGCATCTTTTCTGCCCATTTCACAGGGTTATTGTGAAATCAACAGAGTTAACAAATTTTATAAACTACACAAATATAGAATATGATAGTTTTCTCAAAGGCAGGTCTGCAAATTCTAAGCTAAGGCACACAGAACCACTCCAAAGAAGGACATGCGGAGATGGGGCCTCAAAGAGGTTGGAAGAAGAGACCCACAGGACCCTCAAAGCAAGATTAAGGCACCCAGCACAACATATACTTGGTTATTTAGCACACCAGACATCACATGAGCAGCTACAAAACAGAATAAAGATGAAAGGGGAAAGAAAAAGAAAAGCAAGGAGGAGAATGTACAATCAATCATAAGTTATATTCTGATGTCAAAAAAATAAGTCATCCTGTAGGCTATGATATTTTTTAAAAACTAAGATAGGAAATTTTATACTAATTTTTATAAACTGATATTTAAAATGTTTGCCAAATAGAAGATTTACCATTTTGAGATTAAGAATTAGGGTATAGCCTGATTCCTTTTAATAATTAAAAAATAAAATCAGCTTAGAAGCTATGAGCTGAAATTTATCAAATAAAAAGTATGTATGAATATACATGCATTCACACAAATATGCACTTACAACAAATACTAAAAGGAAATACATCAAAATATTACTTGGGGTTATCTTTGGTATTGAGTTTCAAGTGACTTTTACTTTCTTCTTTATGCTATCTAAATTTTCTGAAACTTTTGTAACAAATGCGTTTCTTAGGTAGTAATTAATTAAAACAAATGTTACTGTGAGTGGATAAATGAGCTGTGGTACACCCAGACAACGGAACATTATTCAGTGTTAAAAAGAAATGCACTGTCTGTTCAACAGACAAATTCAGTAAATTCAGTGTAAAATTTAGCCAAAGAAAGCATTTGCTGTCCAAATTGCATTGGTACTCGTAAGAAGCCAGTTAATATAAACACCAATATGAAAGACCAATAACATTTTGTTATAAACCCTCAAAAAAAGAAAAGAAAAGAAAATGCATTCTCAAACCATGAAAAGACATGGAGACACCTTAAATGCACATTGCTAAGTGAAAGAAGCCAATCTGAAAAGGCTACAGACTGTACGGATCCAACTATATGACATTCTGGAAAAGGCAGAACTATGAACACAATAAAAATATCAGGGGTTTCCAGGGAGTAGGGGGTGAACAGGCAGAGCACAAAGGATTTTTAGGGAAGTAAAACTACTACCAAGTATACTACAATGGTAGATACAAATCATCATACATTTGTCCAAACCCATAGAATGTACAACACCAGAAGTGAACCCTAATGTAAACTAAAGACTTTGGGTGATAAGCATGTGTTCATCAATGTAGGCTCATCAACTGTAACAAACGTACCACTCTGGTGGGGGACGTTGATGATGGAGAGGCTGTGCACGTGGGGTGGGTGGAGGAGGACAAGGGACTCTCTGTGCCTTCTTCTCAATTTTTCTATGAACCTAAAACTGCTCTTAATATATTATATCTGAAAAACAAATGTTACTGAAAATGTAAGAACAATGGAGCGGTACTGAACATCACATATGCCTTTGTTACTAGTCCCACAAATGTATTTTCACCAAACCAGGGTATTTTCCACACAAACTACTGAAACTAAAAGTATTACTACTTCTCTACGATGGCAGGGCATTTACCCATGGTGGCATTAAAGACTGACAGGAAAAAACAAATCCTGTATAGGAGGTAAGAATATTCATTTTTTGTGACTAATAGTAACTCTAAATTCTCTAAGAGGAAAAGATGACTTAGGTAAAGATGAACAAGACCCAGAGGAGCCCAGAGTTACATGGCTGATTGTCCTAAGAGACCTCTTAACCCTGGCCCCTCACCTTAGCACACTGTGCTAAGGACAAACCAAAGGACCACAAATTATATTTGAGGCTCTAAGTTAGTTTAGACTTGACTCAACCTCTGATACAAAGTTTTTGACTAAACCTCTGATATAAAGTTTTCCCCTAAAAATTACTCACAGATATTCAAAGCCTTTGTCCTAGGATGAGGGTAGAGAGAAAGACAGCTTCATAAGGAGAATAGATCTAATGGTTGACAAAAAAAAAGTGAAGAGAAGGGAAATACAAGATAAACTGAGATAAATAGGAGATTGCAGGATGGATTCTCCATGAGGGCAGAGAGCAGGTGTGGGGCAGACAAGGGGACTGAAAACTGTAAGGAGACATGGTTTTTGGCCAAAAAGTTGACAACTGACACGTACAATTTATTAGTCATAAACTTTTGTAAGTTATTAAAATAAAAGTTGTAACCCTACACGTTTCCCTATAAAATAAGCCCTTTATCTCCTGATATGTTAAAAATAAAACTGGGTACAACCCTTGGCTTTATTCCAGTTTTGCTGTGGCTCTTTCAAGTTAGATTCTCAAAGTTATTTCCTCAACACCTAGCGCTCCAAGGCTCTGACACAGAGCAGGCTTGCTGTAAATGTTCACCCAACTAATGTGGAAATCAATGTAGAAACAAGTATGCTTTATTTATTTATTTCATGCAAACTGACTTTTCTTCCTAAGGTTAGCTTATTTTAATTACCAAAGTCACCGAGAATAAAAGGGTCTAAGTATCAACATCAGAATTTCACTCAGTTACTGTAGGGACTTTGTAAATGTGCAGAGGTCTTAAAATTTAAGACCCTAAAATATAAATAAGAATATTTTTGAAGCAGTTATTTTAAATAATTTACAAACCGTGAGTCTTCCAGTAGCCTTGCTAAATGTGCAAGAGGCCAGCGTGACATTTTCCTGACATAAAAACTATCAAAATCCATTCTAAGAACTGGCCAAATAGTACCAGGGATAGAACTAGGGACAGAACTCAGATATGGCTCGGCTTCGGGAGCTCTTTGCCGTATTAGAAAAAAAAGAGAGAGGAGAGGAGAAAGAGAAGAGAAGAGAAGAGAAGAGAAGAGAAGAGAAGAGAAGAGAAGAGAAGAGAAGAGAAGAGAAGAGAAGAGAAGAGAAGAGAAGAGAAGAGAAGAGAAGAGAAGAGAAGAGAAGAGAAGAGAAGAGAAGAGAAGAGAAGAGAAGAGAAGAGAAGAGAAGAGAAGAGAAGAGAAGAGAAGAGAAGAGAAGAGAAGAGAAGAGAAGAGAAGAGAAGAGAAGAGAAGAGAAGAGAAGAGAAGAGAAGAGAAGAGAAGAGAAGAGAAAAAAGAGGTGGTTTTCGTCCAATAGACATTTTATGCAATGTATTCCATTTTAAAAAGAATGAAAGGAGGCCTTTATTAGTTAGAAATGCTACCTACTGCTTCAGACACAAGGATCTCTCCCTTCCCCATAAACGTTTTTATTTACAGCTATATTTGACTCATCCTGTTGAGTTCCTAGCACAGAGGCACACAGCGCAGTGGTAATAACCAGAGGCATCTATCTAGATCATCAGATTTCCTTCCTCTGGTCAGTGTGTGCCACAAATCTCGCGCTGCAAAAGCTACATTTCATCTTCCAGTGTCAGAGTCTTTCCAATTCAGTTGCAAATTTTTATTTACTCATATAGTTGAGTTCTCCTAACGAAAGAGATTGACATGGTGACTCCATAGTACATGAGGGCTTCTCCTAGCTGTCACTGATGATAGAAGGTTAACCCTCCACAAAAAAGGATGCTTGGTGCTGTTCCATCTCGTCAAGTCCCTTCCTATTAACCAACTTCTATTCATATGCCACCACTGGACTAGTATGTGACCAACGAACTACCATCAAACCTCAGCACAGATCCTAGACAACTTGGAGAAAATTAAAGAGAAAGGCATCTCTCCCTTTTGGGTTATTCCAGCTACTTGGCTCTACCAAGAAATCATATTAAAAAGGGGCAGAAACATGGTCTGTAAATATTAAAATGGGCCTATATTCTACATTTTGTCCATCTATGCTTTCCTAATTATAGAATCCCAAAACTTCTGCATCCCAGGCCCCAGCAAATTTCCTTGCTACGTCCGATCTGTGCCACCAACGTAGAGTTCTAAAAATACCCACGGAGAGTCCTTGTGGGAATCCCCTGAGAACTGATCAAAGCCCAGGGCCTTCCACTGACAGGCCACCCAAATCGCCCCCTCCTGCTCCCTTAAGTCTTGCAGCGGTTCTCAACCTGTGGGTCGTGACCATCGGAAAACACATATAGCATATCAGATATTTACATTATGATTCATAACAGTAGCAAAATTACAGTTATGAAGTAGCAACGAAAATAATTTTATGGTTGGGGGTCACCACAACATGAGGAACTGTATTAAAGGGTCGCGGCATTAGGAAGGTTGAGAACCACTGGACTCTTAGGCCTTTATGAAACCTCTGTCCTTCGGGATCACACGTTAGACATGGTCAGACCATGTGTCCCACCTTCTCGAAAGCCCTGAGCACAGAAAGCTCCACTCTCTAGCACAGCTTCTCTAAGGTAAGGAAACTTGGTTCCTAAGTCTTACGTAAAGACCTCAAGGAAGGAAAGAACTCAGGAAAGAACAGACAACCAGTTTTTGTGGCCACACCAATGGGTCTTCTGTTGCTTCGGATAAACCAGTATTATCAGTGTCACAGCTTATTCCTCGGGGAAACATAGCCTCGGTTCACGGTATCTCAAAGGGATTGCAGACAATAAAGGACAAATGCCCTTCCACTGTGCCCATCTGGGTAATGAAGAGACTTTCCCATAACTAGGTTTGCAGAGGAGGGCTCCTCTTCATGAGAGCAGTAAACCACATCTCTCTCTGTTCGGTTGTTTCTCTTCCCGGTAGCAATCTTTTGGCCTCAAGAGCAGAAAAGAAAGGACACACATCCCTTGAAGTTCCCCTTCCCTACGGAGAAGGTAGCTGTCGTTTTTAAGATCCCTTAATAGGGGCTTTGAAAATAAATGATCCAGGGGTAAGAGGTGGGAGACACCCAAATGTAGAAACCATGAAAGGAACTAAATGAGGTCCCAAAGTGCCAAGGCCACCAAGAAAAGCGCCCAGACAAGGAAGGAAGCAAGCCAGTAGAAGGGAGTGGGTTGTGACTTCTGACCCAGCCATGGCTGTGGGTGGTTCTCCAACGGAGCCGATGCTGTGGAAAGACCAAGTGCAGTGGCTCAAGGGTCTAAATGTGCTTAGTGAACCAAGGAGCCCAGGTTATTTTGGGAGGAAAGAAAAATATGTTTCCTGAGTATTTTTCCTTTCCCCTCGCTTAGCACCACACCCATGTCGCCTCCTTCCCAGTCGTGTCACCTGTTTCAAAGTCTGCTTCTTTAGTCTCTTTGATTATTTTTTCCCCTTTAGAGAAAATTACATCCACTCAGTTCAAAACAAAAAAAAAAAACCATCTGAGAACACGACATGTGTGTGTGTACTTTGTTTTTTTCCTGGTTTCATCAGGAACCTGTAAGTGCTTAAAGCAAACCATCTGCAAAGTGTGCTAATTGATTATTACAAAAGTCGCTCGGACAGGTATTTAATAAGCAAAAGAGAAGATTAAAGAATAAATTTAAACACAAAACCTCTGAGGCCTGGCTTCACTGAGAAAGGTTAACCCAGGAAGCAGGGCTGGAGTCGAAAGAAATGGATAGTCATGCAGCCAGCCTTTCTCAGATCTGCTCTGCTCAGCTTCTTCGCTGCTCTACCTGCTTTTAAATGCATGAAAGGTTTGTTTTCAAAAATAAATCCGGCCCATTTCCCCTCTCCTTCCTTCTCTGCGCTGATACATTCCTTGAGGGTGATTTTTGGATTGCACCTAGACAGCCCCAGGTTATATGAACTCTGGTGTCACCTGGAAATGTTTTCAATTTCTCCTGGTAGAGAAAGAACAGAGAAAAAGAACCCAACTTCATAAAGCCCTACCTTTTCTATCTGGCATATTCAAGCCAAATAAACCTGAGCTTTTCTAACAACGAAACAGTTTCACCCTCACTCAGACCCAAATTCTTCCTAATGCATCTATTCTGATTATCAATAACAACGTTTTTTGATCATGTGGCAGATCTGTTCCTCTTTTTGGTCATATTTTTCTCAATTAAAGATTCTAATGGCCATTGAAGTAAGACAAATTACCCTCATCATTTATGTCTACAAACCTCTGTGACTCTGAGCTTCAGAATTATAATGGGAAACAGAAATCATGCCTTTGATTTTAAAAAGCAGAAAGGTGGGGCTTTGCTGAACTTCATAAACACACACAGAATTTCGAACAAGGAAGGGATTTGAATGAAAAGCCCTCCCGTCACACCCTCAGCCTTCAGTAACCCCTTTTATTAACAATTCTTGTAGTCAAGAAGTCCTTCTTGAAATCTAACCTAAATCTATCATGCTTCAGTTAAAAACCTGTTCTCTCTCTGACGGTGCCAGAGACAGAACAGCTGGTCACCATACACTCCTTAATAACTCCTCATAATTTTGAAGTCTGTTATTAAGTCATTTTTCAGTCTCCTCTTCTTGAAGCTAAATAATCTCTCAAGTCTTTCAACTTATCCTTATAGGTTCAATTTTACAATCCTTTAATCAACATCAATGCTCTTTGCTAAACATTCTTCAGTTTTCCAAGTTGCTCTTATGTTTCGAAACCCTGCTCACCTTTGCAATTGCTCCTCGTCCATGAAAGCCCAAGACTACTTCGGTGCATTTCACACAGTCCGCAGAATCTCCTCGAGCAGGTAACCTGCTGCTTTGTTTGGGTTATTTTTAATACAAACCTGCTTCTATGGCTCCTTCTCCAAGAAAAACACGTTCTTTGGAACCCAGGATTCTTACTGAGCAACAGAGGAGCCATTCCCCCTCCACCTATGCCCTGCGGTCTTCCTCACCAGAGCTCTTCAATGTCTTTCCCAACCCATTTTCCCTAAACCTATCTGTTATAAAATGAGTATCTAGCTCAGCGGTTCTCAACCTTCTGGCCCTTTAAATACAGTTCCTCATGTTGTGACCCAACCATAAAATTATTTTCGTTGCTACTTCATAACTGTAATGTTGCTACTGTTATGAATCATCATGTAAATATCTGATATGCAGGATGGTCTTAGGCGACCCCTGTGAAAGGGTCGTTCGACCGCCAAAGGGGTCGCGACCCATAGGTTGAGAACCGCTGACTAGCTAATCTGACCTGGCCCACTTATTTAAACCAAGTGGTGAGCCATCAATGCCTTAAAACACTCTATCCTTTGCAGACCACGATGAAGGCCCTGTCCTCAAAGCCTTGACTCCAAGGAGGACCTCAGGCGCCTTGGTAAAAATCAAATGAGAGAGGTGTGGGGCCAGTGGGGATGGACATGGAGAATTCCGTGCTCCTCAATCATGCCACACCAGCTTTGGTTAGAATCATACAACAGGCAACTTCTGGGTGTGTTGATTCTACTCAACTCTTTCTGCAACCTTTTCTTACCATTTGGGCATTTCTAATGCTCTCTCTTCTATCCAAATTATTATTATTTCTTTTATTCTGACACTGATTGCATTCAGGGCTCCGCATAAGATGTGTGCCCTCTGCCTGAAACCTCTGCCCTGTTCTCCGTGGAGCTGGCTTTCCCTCCGCTCTAACATTCCCTCCCCAAACAGGCCTTTCCCTGCACATTTGGAATCGGCTCCTATCTGTCCCCTAATGCCCCATTATTCTTTATTAATACATCAGTGCGCTTTATAGCACTTACCACAATTCGCAATTAGATGCAATTATAGATAAATGTTCATTTACTCGTTTCTTGTCTGTCTTCTCCACAGAATGCAGGCTCCTCAACGGCGGGATCATGTCTGCTCTGATCTGGAGCCTGGCACCTGGCTAACAGTACACACTCAAAAATAATTTTTGAGTGAATAAATGTCCCCACTGCCAGAAATACTTGTGTTTTAAAGCATATCTTGAATTGTCATTAAAAAGGCTCTGTCAACTATTATAAAGGAGGAGGGGTTTTTGGGGGGTGGGATGGGGTAGTGGGAGGAAGGGGTCCTTCAGATCCATTTAGTCCTGGGCCTTCGGGCAAGGCTAGCCCTCCCATCACAAAATGCTGTGAATCCCACTCTCTTCCTCCTGCTCCTTAAAGCAATTACTCTCATTTCCAGTTATTCTCCCTCCTTTCAGATTCAACATAATCAGGCCACTTGTAGCTTTCCATCATTTTCCTGATGCTATTTCCTCACTGCTGTTCCCTTCACAAAAATACTAGCATTGTCAGAGAAAATATTCAGGAGATTATGCATCAAAATATTAGCAGTGGTCATCTTTGGAGATGCTACTAGGGACACTTTTTTATTTTCTTCTTTTGATTAATTTTTATTTTCCAATTTTTGTGCCATGTACTTGCCTCCATTTTCTACTTGTGTGATCTTTTTTAAAGTACACTTGTGTTCAAATACTAACTTTACTTCACTGATATTCAAAGTGAAATTCCATTGACGGTTACCTTACACAACTTATTTTCATCTCATAAAATGCAGTGTTTTCAGCTCTGTTAAACTTTCACCTTAATGAATTGAAGATGAAACAGAAAAACACACACACACACACACACACACACACAAACTACGTATATGCCTTCTCTGTCTGAGGTCTTATACCTTGGAGCTTATATATAAAAGCCTAAGCGACCGAATGACCGAACGACCAGTTGACCGGTTGCTATGACGCGCTCTAACCACCAGGGGACAGATGCTCAATGCACAGGATCGTGCATTTTTACTCCTGTCTGGATCGGGCCTGCAGGGATCTGGCTGAAACTGGCTATCCGACATCCCCCAAAGGGTCCTGGATTGCGAGAGGACACAGGCCAGGCTGAGGGACCCCACCGGTGCATGAATCCGTGCACCAGGCATCTAGTTTGCTATGTCATAACACTGCTACATCACCAATAGTAAAACTTGCTTCTTGGGTAACCCTACTTCATAACATCAACCAGGAATATCCTGGGCCCAACACCAGGAGCTTCCACACTTTACTGACAAAGCATCAGGGAGTCTGAGTAGTGAGTAACTGAACACAAAGAGACCTGGGCTCCTTGCCCGCTCCCACAATCATGTGCTGACTTGCAGAGTGACAAAGAACTTGAGTTTTCAAATGCCCGTGCCTCAGTTTACCCAGCTGTAAAATGCATAATGCATCCCTCAGAGGGATGTAAAGAGAATCAGTGAGGTAATGTCTAAGTGTTTGGAAGTCCTTGGCAGAGAGGCGCTACATAATTACTATTTGGTATTTAAGTTGCCCTTCATGTGTGCCAAGTACTTTATGATCATTCCTTAGGAGTTACTCTCAGCTACTCTGAAGTTGTCTTCATGTCTATTTCCATTTAAAAGATGAAGAAATTGTATTGGAGAGAAGTCTAGTGATTCGTTTAAGATCACTAAGATAGCACTGAGGTCTCAAGAGAGGAATTTCCAGTCCTCCAATCCCTTTAACCATAACTGAACCCCCATCTTAACATACAAACTACCCATACAGATGAATTCTCTGTAAAGCTACTGTGATGTTTCATGGTACAAAACACATTGTGAATTGTTTTTGTAGGATACAGTGAATGGTGAGGAGGTGAAACAGAAACCAAACCTCGAGAATTAGGAACCTGGTCTTCACAATCACCTCGCTTTCTTACACATCTACAATTCACCTCCCTTCCAGTACAGTAGCCTGCACTTTGGTATCTTCATAATGTCCTTGAAGGGCCCCTATTTTTCTACTAATTTCCAGAGCCAATCCTAAGGAGGCATAGAGCCCAGGTTAAACCACCAAAATACACGGTAGCATTTTTACCCAAGTTGTAGCTCATGAAAATTCGTGCCGAGTAGGTGAAGAATGAGGAGAGGCATGTCGCGGAGGGTGCGTACGCAATGCGAGGGTCAGAGGAAAGGCAGAGAGTGCCAGCTGGGTTTAGTGTCCGCTGACCTCCTCCCCGCCAGCCCCTTCTGCACAGCTCCAATGACAGCCAACTCGGGAGCCACCATCCACTGTGCCCAGACGCAGTCCTACCCTCACCATGGCCTCCGGCTCTCTTAAACCTTGCTCCTCCAGCCCACACCTCTATTTTCTTCTCTCTGCTTCATTCAGTGATTCACTGACCACATAAAAGAAGTACCTTTTGTTTCTGAGCTCTGTACTACCACTATAATGTCAGAAAATGTGCGGATACCAACCTCTAAGAAATGCTGCTCTGGTTGTTCAATGAGCAACCAACAGCCAGGCGACCTCTGAAGATCAAGCGTGGTGATGGAGTTCTTTAACACAGATTTGGATAGAAAGTTCCAAAGCAGCTTAGGGCTTGCCCAAGGCAAAACGGTAAAGTGGGGGATTTCATCTCCTCCACGGACGCCCCTTTCTTTGCCTTCTCCCCCTCTGCGGGAACACTCCCTCCCACCTGTACACCAGCTGGCCCTGGACTCTTCAGAGCTCCCCACAGTGAAAGGCGAGCAGACATTTCCTTCCATCCATCTCCCATGAAAATAGATCTGTCCTGTGTTCCATTCCCTTAAATACCATTCCAACGAGCCTGATAACAATGGCCTGCAAAATGTCAGCACAAAAGGAATGACCAGCAGTGTGGTTCTCGGGCACTCGGAGCAGACAGACTTGCAGCAGGGAGCCCCTCCACTCCCATCAGGTGGGCAGCCAGTCTTCACAGAGCTGACACTTGCAGGATCAAACGCTGAGGCTACACTAAAAGGAGAACCACCGAAGGATCTACCTCAAGAGAAAGAAAACTGCCTCCTGAAGGAAGAACTGAGGTGCAAGAAGGAACAGTGAGCAAATAAATCAGTATATAGACAAAGAGCAAATAAACAGTTTGAACAGTGGTGATGCCTAACCCAGGGACTGTAAAAAACAAGGATGACAATATAAGACCAGAACATTAGAAGAGAGGGTTAGACGATGCTTTAAAAGATGCTAAATTGTTCCAGAGGTGGGCAGAGATCGTGAGTAATTTTATTACGATAAATAATTTTCAAACCAGCAGAGAAGAAAGCTGGCCTGTATCTAGAGCAAAGCTGGGTAAGAAATACTCAGTAAGAAGAAACTATTAGCAAAAAGAGGGAAATACAGAAATATGAAAACCAAAAATTGACACTTGAAATAATATCCTGTGCTCTAAGTAGCACACCAGCTCTGAAAAGCATCAGGACCCCACACGGCTATGGCCGACCTGCAGGAACGCTGTGATGCCCACGGTTGGCAAAGACTGCCCTCAAGGCCGGCAAGAGCCCTCCCTGCACACCTGACTTACTGTTCACCTTCTGGTGCCCAGGACTTCCCTGTCCCTCTCCTTTTATCTCCTCAAACCTGGCCCCAATCTCGGATTCTAGGTGACTTATTTTTACCTGACTATGACTTGAAGTCTGAGTTAGCTTTTCTAGGGGTCCTTGGATTTAAGCCTTTATCCTAAATTTTAATGCTGTGCTTTTGTTTACTAGCACATAGATTTTAGCCACCCTTGCACAGCAGCAGGGAAAGTTGGGGAGGAACAGAGAGCCCTTCCTTTGCTATTTCAGCACACATCCCAAATGCAATCTCCTACTCGAACTGCTGCATATGACCTTAAATTAGTATCTTCCATCTAAACGGCTTCTATGCACTCTCTTAATTTCCAAAAGTTACTCGAAAAGCATGAGCAATTATTTTCTACAAAACTTTTGAGATTTTATGTGAAGACCAAAGATGTGCTTTCATTGACATCCTCGTGTATCCCATAAATATGCTGGGTAGGGACAGTGCAAAGAGGAAGGGCAACGCAATGAATCCCTTTTCTCTGTTATTTCTAAGTATATCCTATTCGCCTCTGGTCCAGTCCTTGAAGAAAATGCTTCAGGACAAACAAAATAGAAGAAAAGTAGTTCAGTGAGCTAGCAGAAATGATCTCTTTGGGGAAGGAAATTTTATTTTCAAATGAATAAATAAGTAAACAAATCTCTCAAGTCCCTAACACTGTTTTAAGGATGAATGCTTTCGCCCTGACTGGTTTGGCTCAGTGGACAGAGCATCGGCCGGTGGACTGAAAGGTCCCAGGTTCGATTCTGGTCAAGGGCATATACCTTGGTTGCGGGCACATCCCCAGTGGGGAGTGTGCAGGAGGCAGCTGATCGATGTTTCTCTCTCATCGATGTTTCTAACTCTATCCCTCTCCCTTCCTCTCTAAAAAAAATCAATAAAATATATTTTTTAAAAAAGAATGAATGCCTTCTGACTACACCAAGGTACAAACTACTGACACATTTGGATTGAGTATACGTGTGTTTTCAGAGAACACACACCGCTGGAAAAGCTGCCAAGCTATATTTAGAGTAAATCTATCAGCTGGAACGCATGCATGTGGAAAGTGTGCTCTTATTGTAAAAGCCAGGGCTCCTTGTTAACACAAGTCCAATACAATGAGAAAGCACATTCAGAACCGGGGAGCCAGGGGAGAGTGCAAAGGAGGGCCACGAGCATGTTTTAACGGCTGTGATAATTTGCCATGAAAGGATGTGAGGGCCACAGCTCCTTGCTACAGCATGCCATGTGCTGCTGAATTAAATTACTGCCATGCAGTCTGCTCGCGGAGGAATGTGTAAACAGGCCATATATCCTTGCATCAGATCCAGACTGTTGCACAACACACAAAAATGCCTCTCGATGTGTCATTTCCTTCTTGGCCATCTTCCCAGCTCCTGACAGGCAGTCAACAACCAAAAGTACTGAAAGAGATTAAAAACTGCTCTTCTCAAGAGCACATTCCACCGACCACCAGACCTAACCTCCACCAGAGCTCTGACCCCCCCTTCTCCATTCTCCTTAAAGAAAGGGGAAAGGGGGGCAGTTTTTTTTAACTGTTATTAGCCTCTTAAGTCAAAGGTTTTCAACAATGTTTTCTATACTAGGGACCAAATAATTAATATTGATGACAATCAAGCTGCTGCTTACATTTGCTGTCCTGTAAATATCAACATACAGCATTTACCCGCAACGTCCATTCCTTGGGCACAGAGACAGTATGGAACCAGAGTAAAGTCTGCAAGTCAAGAAGTTCAGGGCTTTTCCAATGCTTTTTTTCTGTGGTTTTTTCCCAATTTTAGGCTAAGGACTAAAATTCAGGCCTGTGGCATCACAAGTATGGTACAAGGCCTATCAAGTTTTTCTCAAATTGTCTTCACAGACAGCAAGAATGTGAATGCAAGAACTGTATCCGGAGGTATCAAATAACCTTAAAAATATTCTCCTGCTATCCCTCCATCCAACACATTTTAGATGGTCTCTGCCTTCTTTTACACGTGACCAACCTCTACACACGCACCCACCCTGGGCGCACAAACAAAGGGTGTGAGGTAGGTATCCAGCCACCATGAGAAGCGTCGCCTTCACCCAGCTGGGATGCAGAGCAGTGCAGGAGGAAAGCGAGCTGTCACTGACATCGTCTGGAATGAGGAAGAGAGCATGCCCAGCCCTCACTCTCCCCACCCTTTACTGGGCTGGAAAACAGTCTCAGAGCTGGGTGGAACAGCATGAGAGAAAATGAGACGATGCTGTGTCCAGACCACCCTGCTTTGTTTAAGTCTGCTACCTTCAGCTGATGAGGTAAAATGTCTGCAAGCGGAAGTGCCTCGAGAATATGGAAGAATAAAATGTTCTCTAAAAAAATAAAAATAAAAATACGTTGATGAATTGGGCACAGGTGGGGAGAAGCAAACAGGAAAAGAGCACAGCCTGGCTGCAGGGCCTTTAGCCCAACAAGCTGAGTGAAGCCGGGTGCTGAGGCTGTCCTAGATACAAACATCACCGCGCACTTCCCGGTAACCGCTCACTCACCTACGTGTCGGCCCTGCTGAAGTCACAGCGGGGCCAAGCAGAACAGCAGTGCAGCCCTGCACTCTACACCTGCAGGAAAGAAGCCAGGTCCCTGGGAAAGAAAAGGCGGGGCTTCTCCAGGTCCCAGTGGATGGCTGGTCAGTGATGAACAGCAGGAACCCAGCAGTAAGTACACAGATGCTGGCTTTGGTCTCTCTGTCAGAGTAACTATGAATTCCTTCCTTGGGGCATGACACAAATTTCTTAGAAACCCACTCACCTGTGTTAGGTATCCAGTTTGAAGGTGTGCTGGCAAGTGAGAATTTTCAAAGCTGGGTGACATCCTATATAATAAAAGGCTAATATGCAAATCAACCGAACAGCAGAACAACCGGTTGCTATGACGTGCACTGACCACCAGGGGGCAGACGCTCAATGCAGGAGCTGCCTCCTGGTGGTCAGTGCGCTCCCAAAGGGAGAGCGTCGCTCAGCCAGAAGCCAGGCTCATGGGTGCAGGCCAGGCTGAGGGAACCCCCCCTCAAGTGCACGAATTTTCGTGCACCGGGCCTCTAGTAAAGTATAAAACCTCAGGCTTGTCCACTTGAGGATTCCTAAAATACTTCTGCTACAGGCTTTCCACGTTGCCAGGCAAGCTAATAACCTCCCTATGTTCAAATGTCTAATGTTCTCCTCTCACACGAGTATTGATCTGGCTCAGCTTGATACTGACCTGCTAATACCAAGCACCTCAAGGTAATTTGTCTGATAATTACCAAATTAAGAACGAAGCTACTATAATGGAAACTTGGAGTCACCTTGTAGAACTTTAAATGACCCCCAGATTAAAAAGTCAAGAGGCCTTTCAGAGAATGGCACCTCAAAACAATTATTCCTCCCGTTGCAGCAATGACATTTGCCATCGAAGCACTTATGGAAGTTGCTGTTATTGGAGATTCAATGAAACTCTGCCCCCATCATTCACATCTTTGTGGGGATTCTTCCCTTTGACTCTAGGCTGCCCCTGATCTGGCTTTACCCAGCATCTGAAGGCAGTAACTCCATGACAGTTCTGAGCCTTAAGAAGGCTTTGGAAGGCCTGACATCTCCCCACTTTTGCACCTTAGGGAGCCCTGAGCTGCCATGTAAGAAGTCAGACGTTGCCGGACATACCTCATGGAGAGACCACATGAGAGGCAGGTGGAGAGAGAAGGGCTCTAGGACTACGTGGAAAGAGAAAGGCCCCGCTGTCCATCATTCCAGCCAAGCCTATCCTTGCAGACACCCCACCAAGGCACCAGGCATGTGAACGAGACCATCGTGAATGTTCCAGCATCAGCCACCATCTTACCGCAGCCACATGAAAGACCCCAAGCGAGACTGCAGAACGCCCACCCAGATGAATCCGTCAACCCGCAGAATCGTGAGAAATAGTAAAATGGTTGTTGTTGTTTTAAGCCATTAGGTCTTGGGATGGGTGTTATCTAGCAATAGATAACTGGAAAAGAGGCAAGAGAGGTAAAAGGATGCTGACCGTGTAAGGCAGCTTATCTTTCCATGCCCTGCACAGCCAACAACGCCTTTACCATCAATCCTCTTCCCTCGACATAGAATAGGACACTGCTAACCCAGTTTTCACCTTCTGGTAGAAATCCTTTAAATCAGACCGCAGTTGGAACCCAGAGCATCCATGCAACACAGGATCCTAATAGAAACTGATGTGTAAAAGGGTCAGGTCTCCAAATGCATTACTGTTGCTGCCGCCGCTCTGCGGACTTCTCCGGCTGGCGAACACACGGCAGTTGCTCCTCAGAGCTAACTTGCCAACAGGAGGTCAACACCCCCTGCCTAAACACAAGACTTACAAATTTGGGATCTTAAGTATGATGTCATGTCTTAAAATGATAAGCTGGCAAAGAAAATAAATGGCATTTTGTAAAGATGTGCACCGTTTTCATGTTTACGCTACTTAAGATGAAGGTTCTAATAAGTCATCGGCTATGTTCCTTTAAAGGGAAGTTTTATAACTGAGATGAATCACAACTGCGAAAGATCAAAGTTAAAAAACATCAATGATGCCATGGGGTACTTTTTAATCTTGTAATGAGTGATGATCATGTGCTCTTATGAAGTGAGTCCAACTGCCAACGCCAGATGTGTATATTAAGAAGAGAAGTTGTTTGTGATGTGACAGCGCCGGTTCAGCTGCCAGAGACAGAAAACACAGAAGGATAAAACCGTTCTGATTTTTGACTGAAAAGCAAGTTTTGGCAGATGTGTTGATAACCAGGGCCTCAGAGGGGGCATTGGGGCCCTAGCATCCTCTCTCGGACTTTGCCTTGCTGCAAAGTTATCAGTTCTGCACAGCTGTCTCCAGGCAGCATGGATACCTGCTCAAGACACAATTTATAACACTTATTAGTGTCATGTACTAATGAGCAGAAATTAGTAAAGCCATCTGCAAGGAAAAAAAATAATTCACTGGAGAACTGAATCTAGATGGTATCTATTTCCTGGACGCATGCTATAAGCAAAACTCACAACAAACGCCTGACACTGAAGGAAATTGCTGTAATAAAAGCCAACACGTAGTGAGCACCCACTACATGACAATCGCTGCCCTACGCATTTTACATGCACCACAGCATTTAACATCTTTACAGCAACTGATGGAGAAGATACTATTATTAGTATTCTCCTTTGAACAGATGAGCAAACTGCGGCAAAGAGAAGTTGGGTCACTTGCCTACCACCGTACAACTAGTAAGTGGAGCTGGGATTTCAATCCAGACAGCTGGACACCAAAGCCCACACCTTTAATCACTAAGCTATGCTGAATAAAGACCCAGCCAGTTAACCCAGAACTTGTCCTTGTTCAAATGGCTGATCTACCAGAAGTAGTCTCTTCAAAGAGTGAAATTTCTTTACAGGAATCAATAGTGCAGGATCCTCAACTTCAAACCATTAGAGTAATAAACAGATGTACACTATTTCTATGACAACCATTACTTAAAGAATTATAATTTTGTGGGAGAGGAGGCTGAAACAATTGCATTAATTGTCTTTTTTTCCCCCTCATAAAAGCCTTTTTCTATAGCCCTTCTCTGTTAACAGTCAATAAAATAAACCTTTCTGAAATCTAGAGCAGCGATTTTCAACCTTTCTCATCTCATGGCACACATTACTAAAATTCTGTGGTACACCAAAAAATAGATTATGTTTTTACCAATCTGACAAAAAAAAAAGGTATAATTTTGATTCATTCACGCCAGACAGCTATTGTTGTGTTGGCTGTTATCATTTTTTTATTTGACAATCTAAGGGAAAAGAGGTCAGGTATTGCATGTTTTAAAAATTCTTGTAGCATGCTATTTGAAAATCACTGATCTAGAGCAAGAGTTGACAAACGACAACCCGTGTACCAAGTCTGACCCATCGCTTGGTTTTATAAATAAAGTTTAATTGAAACACAGCCACAAGCATTCATTTATGTATTGGCTAAGGCTGCCTTTGAGCTACAATGGCAGAGGTGAGTACTCGTAGCAGAGATCATATGGCCGCAGAACTGAAAGTATTTACTATCTGGCACTTCAGAGAAAAAGTTTGCCAAACCATGTTCTAGAACAGTGGTTCTCAACCTTCCTAATGCCGCGACCCTTTAATATAGTTCCTCATGTTGTGGTGACCCCCAACCATAAAATTATTTTCGTTGCTACTTCATAACTGTAATTTTGCTACTGTTATGAATCTCCCCAGGTAATGTAAATATCTGATATGCAGGATGTATTTTCATTGTTACAAATTGAACATAATTAAAGCATAGTGATTAATCACAAAAACAATATGTAATTATATATGTGTTTTCTGATGGTCTTAGGCGACCCCTGTGAAAGGGTCGTTTGGCCCCCAAAGGGGTCTCGACCCACAGGTTGAGAACCGCTGTTCTAGAAGTTTTATCATTTAACATTATATACACACACTAATCCAACAAATTCCTACTATGCTCACAGTTGAAAAAATTGAAAATCTTGGGCATTTTTCACATCTGTGAGTCTCAAAATTAAAGAACAATATTGGGAAACATGCAATACTACATCTAGTGCCCAGGGTGGCCAAGAGCAGGGCAGAAGGAAATAACCCCGCACAGTAGGTCCAGGTTGTAGGGTTAAGATGTTACTGAAACCAGACCCATCCCTATATCCGGACACTTAGTCACCTCATGATGTCAGAGAAATGATGTCACATTTTCACAGATACTTTTGGTTCTGGAGAAATGTCACTCAGGCTGATCTAGGGCAGTAGTCGGCCACTCGAGATCTGTATCTGCTTCCCCCTCACACCCTCAGCACCCTCAGCAGCACCCACAGCTTGATCTCAGGTCACACACATACCATCTACCACTGCTACCCCTAATCCTCACTTGTTTGCCTTTACAGGGCATTGAGCCCATCCACTAATTAATACTGCCAACAGCCTCTTTGGAACAAAGTCATGTTATTCTCACTTGAAAGAGAAGTGACTTTCCCAATGCTACCTTCTGTCACATCTTTCAGAATGTGGCAGCACGCACCCTTCCCTGTTTCCTCTCCCACTCATCAGCTTTTAAGCATCAAGTCTTGAGTGTATGAACACACACAGATACATACCCAGAGACACACAGAGAGGCACACGCACACACACGCACAATAATGGTTTTTCCAAGAACTAAGAAAAGCAGCTGAGATCGGCAGGAAACATCTTTAAAAGATAAGCATTCGTAGGGCTAAATGTTCAAAGACTACTCTCCCGCTTTGTGCCTTACTAAAATGGATGTCCCTGCCTTTTCAGGAACTCAAGGGCTAATTAGATCAAATGTTAGAAGATGTCTCCCATCGTAAGGCATCACCCAGATTTATGGCAGTCCAGAAAAGTCAGGCAAGGCCCCGAACCGGGCTAGACAGCCCCGCTCTGTTCTATTCCCCTGCACTGCATAACCACTGGCCCCTAGGCATGGAGACTTGGTGCAGCCGGAGACAAGTGTATGGCTAGCGCCTAATAGGACCTTCTCAAACTGAACAGACAGAGCCAGCACTGACCCAACATTGGGAACCTGGAAGAAAGCCATACACATGAAAGGAGAAAAGAAAAACCTCAAAGACTGGCTTCTGAGGCAGGAAACCTCCCTCGTTCAGGCAAGCAGTCAGCTTTTGTGAAGAGAGACAGCCGCAGGAGGAACGGAAGGCACCGTATGCTCCCACTTGGGCCGAGGCACCATTCACCAGCCCTTTTCTCTCGGTTTTAGGGGAAGAAAGGAGATGCCACGCTCCCTGTCTAGGCAGGTGTATTGTTATATAACAAATATTTCTGCCAGGTGTACCCCCACACAAACCAAACTAAACTCTGAACACAATGGCTAGGTCTCCGATGTATTCACTCATCAAAGGCAGAGTCCTATGCGATGTTTCCATTGGCACAGAATTTTTAATGTTGTATATGGCAAATAATCATTAATCTCTAAATACATTTAAATGCTGCTATGTCAAGTCTGTTCAAATCAGTTTGGGGGAGGGGGAAACCAAACCAGTTTCAATTCAGATTTAGGAGGAAAATGTATATTAGCCCAAACGAATTATGTGCACTTCCTTAAACTGCTGCTGGTTAATTAAACCTTCTGGATGCCCAGACAGACAAATAAACCAAGATGGATTTAAACCTGGTTGGACTCTATATGTTAAAAGAAACTATCTATAACAATTACTAGAACATGACCAAACAACAGTGTTGTAACAATCAAGCAAGTTATCGTTTGCAAATACATTCTTTGTAATTAAGCAGTGTGCTCTTTATAAAGGGAATTGAGTGGGCGAGGTAAAAAGTTAAAACACATTCTTAGACCATGGGAAACATACGCAGATGCTTTTTGACTAAGCTCAAGAGTTTTCAGTTTATTATTTTCTTCCTCAGCTCTCATGGGTCTGATCTGCCCTGTCTAGTGGGTACAGTGGATGAGTAGAATCTCTTAGAAAATAGTTACTCATTTCTCAAAGTTATGTAGGCCTTAGCAATTTTGTGGCAAAGGTTAAGAGTATGATTTCTTTTTCTACCATCTGTGAAGTTGTACTAACTGTCCCTCACTAAAAATACATGCAGATAGCAAACTTCACAAAGAAACTGTTTACATGGAAGTAGCACTACCTTATTTGGGATAATTTCCTCAAAGGGTCTGTGCAAACTCTATTACCATTTCCAACAGGAAGGCAAGGACTTACTTCTGGGTTCCCGGGGTCCATCCACTGTAACTTTAATAGCTCTGTGATAGGTGGCTACTTGGGGAGGATTGGTGAAGACAGTTATGGTCAAGGTGAAACTCTTGCCTGCAGAGGTAAAAGAGAAAAATCCATGGTGAGTATAAAAAGATAATACCGATGACAATATAACAGCACAGATGTGCAAACTTCATCTAAGTTATCTCTGAGTTGGTAATGAAACAAAGACAAATAAGACGCCTTATTCTAAGATAGAATCTCTTTGATGGCCACTCTAGGAAGTTAGTGAACTCATTGAGTGTTGAGAGCTTCATCTTCATTGTAGTACCATACAAGGCAGCTCCAATCTAAAAAAAAAAAAAAAGAAAAGAAAAAAGAAAGAAAGGAAAAGAAAAGAAAAGGAAAACCTGCTCAGTAGCAATAGTTGTAATGAAAACAAAAACCCTGGTCCACTTGAAGAGGTTCTCTTCCTTTCAGTTTTCTCCAACATCAGGAACACATCCAAGCACAGACAATTTTAGAAGTCTTTATTTAGGATTAGGTCATGACCCCTTGAGAGAACAATAGTAAATCACTGTTGATTATGTTATTTACTTCACATGGCTTTAGCATTTCATTTGCTCAACTGCACTACAATAAGAAGATGAAAGAGGAAGGTTCTTATGGGAATCATTTTAACAGGAGCCAGTGTCTCCTGTCCGGGCCTTAATGTGCCTGTGGTATGATGATTTCATCATTACTGGAACAAAGATTTTCTCCTCCCTGCCCACCCCTCCCCTAACATACATCCTTGCTGCTAAATCTTCAAATAACTCCCTGACAGTGACTTATTTTTGCTAAATGTACAGGACACCTCCCAATATAAATATGAAGTTTTGCTTTTAGCAGAGGGTGTGCTTCATGGAAATATTACATCTGATGTTTCTCATTAATGAACTACAAGTGATGAATGGAGGGGGAAAGACAGGGAAAAGTTTGGTAGCAGATTAGGGTTTCTTTCTTTCTCCAGCAGAGGATACCAGACTCTGTTACACAGACTCACTGACAGTTGTAATCAGTTAGATTTGCAACGGTTAGTCATGTCAGATAGTCAAAACTGCAAACTGTTACAAGACAGGAAAAGGTGGGCGTGAAACAGTGACTCAATAAAACATTCAGCAATCTCAGGCCAGAGTACTCATTTAGCCTGGTCTGTAACAGACCTTTAAAAAGCTCATTTTGCTTTGCTTTGTTTTTTGGTCAGAGACTGTTTTTTCCCTTTACTGAAAGCTGAGGGTATTAAATCAAAACACAAATCTGAAACAATATGTATCAATGCAAAGTTTAATGCAATCTTTTCAAAGCTTAATATGGAACAGGTTATATACAAGGCTTAATGTGGAACAGGTCTTTGACTGTCAAGTCTAGTGAATGGGTTTTCTTTTCAACCCAAACCATATAAGTTCCTAAAATATGTTTAAGACACACATCATTTGTTACTCAGGATATATAGTTTTAAGTCTCTTTAGCTATACTTTTCTATACCCAAGAGAAGGGGGGGGGAAGAAAGAAAACACAGGAATGCAAGGAAGGGGAAGATGAATATTGATTAGAAACCTATGAAGTGCCAGGTTTATACACACGACCTCATTTGATCCTATCAGTTAAGTTTATCACCTTCTTTTCACATATGAAAAAAAAATGAAGCTCAGAGGCTTTAGTTATTTACCCACACAGCTAATAAGTGGAAAAAGTCAGAATCTGAACCTAGTTCTTCCAGACCCCAGAATGAATACTCTTCTTTTTAACATTGCCAGAAAACATTAAAAAAATTAATAGGTAATTTATTTCTACATGTGTCCCAATATACTCTATAAGACCAAGAAACAGTAAATATAAATCTACTAACACCCTATCTTGGCCAAGATGATGAAAGCATCTATTCTTAGTGTCATTAATATATCATAGCTCATTATTATATACTGGATGTTACATGGATGTAAGTGGTTTAATTATCTCATTAGAGAACAGGATTTATTATATACATTAAAACTAACCAGAAGAATAAGACAGCCAGGAGTCTAAACTAGTTACAGAAAACTTAAAACCCACAGAAATCAAGATTAGAAAGTTGAATAGAAAGCCACTGGATCCAGGTCAGGACCTCAACACAATGGGGAGATCTGTCTGGAGGAGTGAACAGGCGGAATCCCTAGGCCCAAAAGTTAATTTACATGAAACTATAAAAAGATGCCATCCTGGGTTATATCAATGGTTGTGAGTCAGAACTGCATCTCTTGGAAAGTAGTTGTCATCCCTGGCTAATCTCAATATATCGAGGATGTACTAGTATATATCCCAAGTGTCTTTAACGTCTGTAAATAACCTGCTAGAGCTACTGTCCATGAATTTATTTCAACTGGTTCTGAGAATATTTCCATTTGAGACCTTTGGAACTTACATAGGATGTTAAACGTCATTGATGCTGATCCCAAATTCAGAGAAACACCTCATGGAGGGACAAAAGCCAAATACAGAATTCACTCTGTAAGGATAAAGCATCTAAATGTTCAAAGTGGAACCAGTTTTCTATGAAGACCTCTTTTTAAAAGAAGTGGGCTTGGGAGGAGGAAATGACTACAGTCTTCTAAAATCAAATCCTAAGGATCAAGATGTACTTTAACAACTAAAACAAAAATCAAGGAGGTTCTTTCCCCTTCTTTGTGCTCCTTCAGGAAGAACATGAAGGTAGTGCTCCAGAAACTACCACCCATCTAGGTAATTGGTTCTCCACCTTATAAATAATAATACATTTCCTAAGCCAAGTGTTTATGTGAGTATTTATTATTTCCTTAATGTTAAAAAAAAACACTTTTTCCAAATCCCACTTTTTATCACTTTCTATAAATGATAAAAATTCAGGCTCCTACTTTAAAATGCAGGCTCTTACTGTATCATTCATATATTTCTTTCTAAAATAAACATAGGAACTGCCATTAAAAGTCAATTCCAACCTAACCTGAGGGGCTGTCAGGAACAGTCAGCAGGAGGGCTAAGACTGTAAGCTGGGACTGCAGCCTAAATGGACAAAGTCCCAGGCTCTGTATACCATAGGTGCTTTTTAGAATGCTTGTAAATTAAGAGCAGCATGCTTGATGTCCAAAGTGAGGATGCACACCAAGAAAGCTTAAGGACCCTAGGCATCTTACATTCTTCTGTTTAAAATACAAAAGACAAGGAGAACACATAAGCCACTCCTAACTGTTTCACTGATGTTCTACTTCTATTCCAAAGCACTTCCAGAAGTTGTGGTCAGGAGATAACCCATAAAGCCAAAGTAAGTAGTGATATGACGCCTTGATAAATCCAAAACTGGTTTTCAATTTCTGAGTTTTTATTTCTACCAGTGGAAAGAAAAACTATAGTAATTTGGGGAACTTGGTGTTATTTTTCAAATGCTACTGAAAAGAGAAATGTTTAAATAGCTGGGGGAAAATAACAGTGGTAGCAGCGTGCTGATCCAGACTTAATAACTTAAGAGAAATACAGAACTGTGAAAATCAAAGAGGAAGCTAGAAAGAGTCTGTTAGAAAGCAGGTCAGGTACACAGGCAGGTTAAAGAGCTTCCTGCCACCGAAAAACTGACCTTTTTTTTTTTCTCCCCAAAGAGTGGTATCCCTTATCAATGTTCTCTGTCCTATTTCACTCTTCATTTCAGCTTGATATTACTGTTTCCTTTCATAGAATGTTAATGTAGTGATATAAAAATCTATTATTAGTGATAAATCAATTTTTCTTTCTCTCTCCACCCGCTCCCCCCACTCCCCATCTAAGTCTCAAAGACAAGTCTGGACCAATTTCTCCATCCTGCCTCTGGCAGCAGACTGTAGCATTTCAGATCCTCCACCAAGTCCCGGCTGCTTCAAAGGAAAAATCCTACTTTCTTCAGTTAAGATCATAAGAAATATAGGGGGAGGGGGTCAGCTCTGTTTGGACATAATTACACTTCATCAAAAGAAGCTTTCTTCATCTTCCATGCGTGAAAAGTCTGCAAGCAGTTAAGTCTGTCTTTTTTTTTTAAATATAAAAATTGCTATTTGGGAAACCAGCCAAAACTCAGAAAGCCAATATAGTAAAACAGTGCACACCCTTTGTTTCTCTTTGAAGTTCCTTAAATAAATATGTTGAGGGTTTACAAAGTACACTATCACTTTGCCATAGTTTCTACTCAAATTGATCAGAGAAAAGTTATGCAGCATCTACATAATACAAAAGCAAGATAAATGAAAGCACTAGCTTGAATCTGTAAAGTAAAAAAAGTACAATGCCCAATCTTTGAGATACTAAAATTCATTACTCTAGTTAACAACAAAGTAATATTACATAAGAGGAACAATGTACTTCAGAGCATACAGGTATATCATCATGTTCAAATCTTTCTTGATTTTTAGTAGGAAAAAAAAAAGCTTAATGGTGCTGTGGACCTGCACCAATAACTGAGAGAGAGAAAAAAAGAATGAACACATACACATACACACTTCACACCTAATCAGTCAATAGTGAGAGAGGAAGTGTCTTTTTTTTTTTAATGAAAGTAAACTAACCCTGATGCAGAAATAACCCCTTTAATTTTGATTCTACCTACCATAGGCCCTGCGATTCATTTCATTTCAAACAACCTGAGCTTCATTTCATTTCAAACTTTCAGTGACAGTATCTCATTAGCAGGCATCATTTTATTTTAAGTTAAAAAGTACAACTTCTTGGCCCTGTTCCTAGAAAGTAAACTAAAACTACTCATCGGAAACAGTCTTGCTTGAATTTCCCTTATCAAGTTTTTACAATGGTAATAATTTGACATCTGATCCAAACTAAAGAGCAATTACTGAACATGGTTTAAAAAATTGATGCTTCTCATTTCCTAATTCAAACCTGGGTTGGAGTAACTCTATAGGTCTTTATAATTTATTTCACCTTAATCCTAAAGTGGTCTATTTTCTCTCTTATTATTGAAATACTTAAAATGGAAATATTAGATTCAATAAATAAATAGATGAACGTAATACTTCTAAAGAATGACTATTAAAAGTCTCTCTATACAATAAGTAAATAAAGCCAAAAATCAGTTTCCTTAGAGATTTTTTTAAAAACATTCCTATAAAATAGCTATAAAAAAACCTAAAAGAGATTATTTTCTATTTTATGATCTTTTTAAAGGATTCCTAACATTTGAATATTAGCATTCAGATGGTGTAGATCCTTAAATAATGTGGAAATATTTCAAGTCCTGATCATTCATCTGTCTAGGCGACTATATAGTCATTCTAACACAAGTAACACATTATTCATTTATTCAAATGAAAAGCCTCTTGTTTAAAAAAAAACTATGATTTTTAAAGAGTTTTATCATAAGAATAAATTAACTCATACAGAGGTAACATGTGTGATAAGTGAAGTGCAGTATACCAACTGTTCTTACTACCACTTAGAGCAAAAGTGATATTATGAGGAAATTGATCCAATGCATTCCTTTTTCTTTCCCCTTTGCCACTAAATTTACTCAGTTATTTGGCTCCTCATAATTCATAACTTGAACCTCCAACTGTTCTTCTCTCCACCTTATGTGCTCACACCCAATGAAATTAGGGAAGAGTTCTCTGAAAACCCTGTTTGAATATTCAATATCATAAAACAAATGAAAAAGGCCTGAGTACTCAGAAAAACACTCCACTTCATCTGGACATATTTAAGTAAAACCTTCAATAACTCAGTTCAGTAGAAGAGGGTGCTGATTTGTATACAGACTGGTCTACATGTCATCAGAGGATCCTAACGTGTTTATTCCATTACTAATATTAAAAATCAGAGACCTACCTCGTCCACTCCGGCCCACAAATCTCAGATCGTTGAACCTTGCTACTTGGTTTTTCATAACAGCAGAGGCATTTCGGAGCTCAGCAGAATAATTTTCATCGTTACCCGCCATGACAGTAACCACAGTCCCATCTGGTACCTCTCCAAGGGCTACCACCTACATAAAATAGGAAACACAGCAGCAATAATGGCACATCAGGAAAGCTTAAAAACTGAGAAGATATGCTCATGGCGAATGATGTGTTTTATCAGGACTTAGTGCTCTTGTCCAGTAATGGCAGACAGAAATGAAGCATCTGCATATGGGTTAGGATGCCACTTCAAACAGACCAATGTTGCAGGGTCCACCCATTTCAAAGGCAGGCAAGGGTTCCCTTCATTTGTTGTTGCATTCTTCGCCGAATATATGTACATTTTTATTGAATCCCCATGTTAGGTTGTCCAGAGGAATTATGCCACAGAAGGCAGGCTGATGCCCCATCTGCAGATTGCTTTGTGCATATTAAGGCACCGCCTGTCTGCAGCCAGGAGCAGCCTGAGGTGTGGTCTCATCCCGGTCACAGGCTAAAAAGGAAAGTCTAGTCGGCTCTATGGGAGATGACATTTAGGTGAAACCTTGGAGCTCCTGACTATATGGGAGCCTAAACATGGTGTGGTATCCGGGACTACATTTCATCTCCTTACTTTGGGTTAGAAGTACTTACTGTTAATCACACTGCAAATAGTTACTACATGTCCACTCTGCTAGGATTCGGTGGGATATACAAAGTCATCAAGAAGCATAAAGTCTCCAACAAGCATCAAGAAGTAAAACAGGCTGGTAACGATGACTGACAAATGAGTGGTATATACAGAGAAGACACTTCTGTTCTGTCTTTTTCCCATCTGACATCTTGGAATGACACATTCGCCTCCTTAACCTTCAACAGTTAACCTTTGGCAGATTAATCAGGCAAATAAGGACCCAGCATAATCAGTCTTTGAGGCTAATAAACATTTTCACTGCTCCAAAGGCGAGGGATCCCACTTTTAACCAGGGTCAGCTAACTTCCAAATGGGGGCCTCGGATTAACACGGAGCCTGGTAAGGGAATGCTGGTGCAGAGCCCTTGCTGTCACGTGTAAAACACAATACTCTTAATCCATTACCGGGACACTGACCCTTCATAATGCCCTTTCTCTCAACTAACTTCCAGGATCCTATATTCAGATTATTTCCATCTCTTCCTCACTCTCTGACATTAACATCCATATGTGCTTGCCTCTTTGGCAAATATCCCATTCCTCTATTCTCCTACTTTTAGAGCTACTCCCTCTTTTGTCAAGATTTTTGTAAGGGCAAACCTAAGCATTTAATTCCCTGCTCCCAATACAACTTGTACTTGCTCTCATCAAAGCAGATTTCTCAGAATATGATAAAACAGACGCTGTAACTATACCCTGGGGCTTAATTTCCCCTACCCATGAACCCTAACCCAATACTCCTTTACTCTACCCTCTGCTTTAGCCCAGGGGGTTGGGGGGGGGGGAACAAAACAAAACAAAACAAAAAACTTGTCAATATGTTTTTTTACGCATACTTTTTTCTTAGGCTATTTTTCAATTCCATTCCTTCTTTAGCACTTTGTTATTCAGTTTAAAATCCTAGAGCTTTCCTTAAATGACAAGCCCACTTCCACAGCATTCCACTGTGCTCAAATGATCCTCATTTCAATGTGCACATATTAATAATTTTTCTACTCCTTTTCATACACTAGCCCAAAACTGTGAGACTCGCTCCTAGAAGTCCAGATTTATATTAGCTTGAAAACTACAAGAGGGAAGGGCCTTTATCTGTCTTGTTCAGTACTATATGCCCAATTCCCAAAACTGCTTGGCAAATAGTAAGTGTTTGATAAATATCTTTGAAATAAACAAATTAAAGAGCACCAAAAAAAAAAGCATCATGTCCCACAGCCAATAGTCTGTGAGGCTACCAGGTAAAACTCTGAGAGACCCAGTTAAAGGTTGAGTCAGCATGCCTCACTAGAGGCAATGTGCCCTTGCTCCAAACTAGTTTTCTGACAACTTTTTCCATCCCAGAGGAGGGGGAATCATGCCAAAGATCCTTTACTCACAGTATATGGTTACTCTCTTCAATCTGAGAAGAGTCCCTGACCAAGGGTAAAGGCCTTGAGAACACGACTTCCTCCCTGCATACTTGATCTGGTGCCTCAAGTGGCTACCGACTCTCTAGGTAATGCTGTATTGCTGATGGGGGCAATGTGCTTTTCAATTTTTCAAACTCACAATGCCAAAAATGTGAACAATTTGAAAATACTGAAATAATTGACTATGTTTGCCAGGATTCATCTCGATGTTTGACATTTTTACACTCAGCATATTGCGTTTTAACACCTGCTGTGTGTGTGGCATTCTATGTCAACGTAAATATGGAACCAGTAAGTGTATTAATGAAGGCAGAAAAGTTGTACTGTTTAGAAGAGAATGAATGCACCAAAACTCAAGAGGCCCCACTTTTTTCCCACCTCTGCTATGATCTCATACAAGTCACTTCATCTCCAGGAACCACAGTTTTCCAATATAAATTGGAAATAACTTTTTTAAGTCTGTAAAATGTAGAAGAAACTACATAAGTATAGAGTGTAATTATAATGATGTACTTTTTGTAAGATGAGGAAGCTCACTTCTATTCCAAGTCTGCTATGTGGTAAATACAGGCTTTTACTTATGAGCATCCTTAAAGGATTCTATTGAATATGTAATTCTTCATGTCCTGGGATGTTTTTTGTTGCTGTTGAAAGATGAAGGATAACTGCTGATGGGTTTCACTCCAGTCTGGCTAAATTTCAGAAGAAAGTAAAGAAATCTGCCCCGATATGAAGATTTTCAAGAGCTCTGGGACATTATTATTTTACTGCATATTTTTAACATAATGGGTTTTGTGTTTTTTTTAAGTTAGAAGAAAAGGAAAATTGATTCAATATGGGAAAATATGAAAAAAAAGATCCCTAAGAGTGAAATACATAAATCCATTTTACTTTGCTTAAGCAGCATAATAATGACCATATTAAATACTGGTATGTCTTACGCATTATATTTAATAAGAAAACAAATAGGTAATCACAAATTATGTGTCTTCTATGAGGCTTAGAACTTGGCCTAAAAAAAAAAAAATGCTAACTAAAATGATATACTGACAACTTTTCCTGTTATGGCTGAACTCTATTTTAATGGTTAAATATGTTGGGTTATTTTTTTCTGCTATATACGCTACCAAATCACATTGGCTAATGTTTTTCTGAGGGCAAAAGGGGGAAGGGAGTACTGTATTTGAGTTTATATCAGTCAGAAGCAAAATTATATGTTTGAGATTTTTTTAGAGTAGATTTCTGAAGCTAAAAAGTTTCCCTTGAAGATTTTCAACTATGTTTATCTAAAAGAAAACCAAAAGAATCAAGAAATTTTTGCACATTTCATCTGTACCAAACCCAAGCAATGGAAAACATTTTAAGGGGCAGAGAGAGAGAGCAGACAAAAATTGCTCCTTAACCAGTTAGGAGTAAGCACACATTAAAATTTGTTTCCGTGCTACCCAATACAAAAGTTCTGTTCTACAAAGAATAATTTGTGATGAAACCTTAACAACTACATTTTTACGTGTTTTTAAAACATAAATTCTACAAATTTAAGAAACTTCATGGGAAAGAGAAGTAATTTTACGTCCTGACATTTCAGACTTGAGAAAGAAGTTCCTTTATTTAGCACACCTCACTATAACCAGTATTTAAATCACATGATATGCAGCTTGTACAAAATAAAGGGTATTTCTTTAACTCTAGAAACACTACTGAAATTTTGTATAAGATTCCTTATGACTAAATCTGTAAATTACTCTGAAAGAGGAGCAATGGAGAATTAACTCAGACTCTTAAAATTGTTTTTGTGGTCTTATTATACGGAAATAAAAATTGCCCATTACATTTCCATGAACAGAAGTCTAGTCTTAAGTAATCAATTACTCTTACAGACCAATATGATCTGGCATGTTGTACTTGCAGGAAAATTGAAATATAATTATTTTTCAAGATAGAATCTGATCAAATCTTTCTTTGGAATAAAAAGCAAGGTACGGAAATGGTTGCAACAAGAAAAATTTTAATCCTATGGTAATTATCTAAAGATAACTTTAAATAAACTATCAAAAACTTTCACAAATATTAAGTTAATTTTTCAAGTTTAACCTAGAATTTAGGAACAACCATTGAATTGTAGAGAAAAAAAGTAAATACAATATAAAGTATCATTTCATAATTTTTAAAATATTTGTCAAAGAGGAAATTGAGATTAAAATTATTCCAATTTAAACCAGGAATATATGTGCCATGTTTTAAGCTGGTTTAGATCATCTAACAATGGATATTCTGAAAATTTTTTGAAAGGATACGAACACAGCAATGACAAAGGGAAAATATAATGAAAGATATCTTGTCATGCCTGTTTTCAAATGTAAGTTTTCTAACATTTTTTTAATATTTGTTTCCATCTGAAAGTTTTTATTTCAATTACTTTACCAATAAGTTTCATATATTCAATCCTAACATTTTTAACTTTAAATAATTGGATTGTATTTAAAGGCATAACACAAAAATGTGTCTATCTTCACACAACTTGAAATCTATTGTGATTTATATAATTTTGCATAACGGTTCATGGTAGGCTTAATAAGGTATTAACCGGTTTAATAACCTGTTTTTCTTTATTTAGGTATATTTATATTAAAAAGACACAAACATAAAAATCTGATCATTAAATATATAAGGAAAATACAACTCACTAGTGTCAACTGTTTATTAGTTGCATATTTGTTTCTGAAAATAGGCCAATTATGTCAAAAAAATTATTTTCAGCTAGAAATTGCTCCATCATTTTGAAACCCTACTTATGACAAATACTGAAAGCTATCATTAAGCATACAGAATTAACTATGAGTAATAGATCATATATCTAAAAATGCGTTTTCTTTAACATTGCCAGAAAAACATTTGATACTGGTAAATATATAGTGCAATGTTCTCTAACTTAAAACAGCGCAGTAACTGTGCGCTTACTATAGTTTTAAAATATACATCTGGACTTAAAATTTCTGCATAGTGTTTCAGCTTGAAGCTATTTAAAGCAACTGAGTTATGAACCCTGAACACCAGGCTTCATGGTGGAAATGCTGACAGACCCCTAACTACAAGGGTGCTACTGGATGCAGGGTTGACGTACTCTCTCTTTTTCTATCTGACCATTAACTAAAGTGATGAATTTGCAAACTGCTTTTTTGTCACTAGAATTTCAAGGACAGAAAGGCCTGGGATCCTCTAATAGTATGTCTTAACTATTTTAAGCTTTCGGTGAGATACACCTGAAAGAAATGTTAAAAATATTTATTTCCATTTCCTTGACACCTGGGAGGACTGAACATTTCAAAACTGCAGAACTTTGTTAAAAATACAATGCTGATAAACAACTTGACATATTTTAAAGTATGCTGGAGTTGAGTATCAACAAATTAAGTATCCTTGTATAATCCCTAAACAAGATCAGATGGACAACACTAACACATTACTTAGGACTTAATACAAGACGTTGTTAATATCACTTTGAAGCACTATTTTAAACGAACATATCAAAACACAGTTCATTGAATTCATTTCTGATTCTCTACAGTGGTGAGCTCAGTATCACAGACATAAAATACAGGCTCAATAAATATTGTATTGATTTGAATATCAGATTTCTCAACAATTCAGTTCTCTGTGTGTTTTAAGATAGAGCATTTACCTGTCTGTTATCTACCCAAAAACACTATAATTTACTTTGTATATGGCTCTATCATAGCCAAATTGTTCTCATCACTTTTAAAACTTCTTCATATTATTTCTTCATTACAGATGTATTTGCTTTTGTTGCAAGTGTAGCAAGTCTACTGCTCACAGGCTCTTACCTCAAAAGAAAGGTAAAGCGAGTCTGTTGTTACTAACATTCTGATGGAAACAGAAATTGTTGTCTATATCTGGATGTTCCAAATATCTACACCTCCTTTTCAGCAGAGACAAAACTTCTATATTAAGTGGGTCTCAGCTATCACCTGCTATTTGGATTCTGTTAAGCACAGGTATGCGAGTTCACGTTTTAGGTTAACTCAATTTCTTTTTCAGTTAATACGTATTTAATATTTACTTTAGTATGGTCATGTGTTAACTATGGCTTTGTTTGCTGGTTACAAGTAAAATCACCCTAATTGACAATAAATATGATTAATAGCAAAGAAAGCAATTTCTTTTCAAAAGTAATTTTTAAAAGGTGGTGGCACAGAGCCCTAAGTGCAACCAAAATCTGAGAATAGGTCAAACTAAATTGCATCCTATCTGTATGCCAAAAACATCCTTTTATCTAAAATACTAAAGTTCAAAATCAATTCAGCACCATAAGTATAAAAGAATAGTTCAAAACAGTTATACTTAAACACGTTTAGCAGAACAAACGGAATGCAGACCATCAAACATCTAAATGTTATCTTTTAAAATGCAGGCATTTATCCTTAAATTTTCACATACCCTGACTTGTGGCATTGTAGAAACAATATATATGCTTATTAGACAGGGTGTGTGTGTGTGTGTGTGTGTGTGTTTGGGGTTTTTTGGAGGGAAGAGGGCTGAAAATAAAGGCTAATTAGAAAATTCTGGGCCCTTGGATGACGAACATTGTAGAAGATATCTCCTGTACAGAAATTTAAATTTCTACAATATTCTGAGCTTTTCGTGTTTCAAGAAGAAAACAACCTACAAAAAATGGGTGGTTTATAAAAGGAGAAATGGGACGGTTAAAAAACACACACATACATTTCTTGAGCCAAGTGCAAAATGGAACTTGCCCCAGAATGCAGCATCCCCTGTCCATCACAGTCCACTCTGATTTCTGTTCTGATATAAGACCTAGGGAGATAACCAGCTCTAATTGACCTGGACTCCTCTCTTTCCACCCCACCCACACATGGAATCCGAACGGATGCCTGGGGGGACGGGGGAGGATGGGGGAGAATCAACCACGGGGAACTGCCAGTGACCCTTGGGAGTTTGGCCCCAGGGTCCACAGTGAAGAATCTGGCATGATTCCTCCTCTTTTCCCCTTACCCCATGCCCTTGCTACCCTGATCTCCTTAGATCCCAGAGCCCAAGGGTCCAGGCTAGATGCGGCCAGAAGCGGCTTTCGGAGGCTACTCTCTGTGGATGGCTCCACCGTCCCCTCCATCCCCGCGTCTAGTCCCGCGACTGCCAAGGAACCCGCTTCCCTTCCACCCAGCTCCGCCCTGGGGGCTCCGCGTCTCCCCCAGGCGAGGGCTGCCTTAGCCAACCGGGTCGCTTTATTGACACCCATCAGGCTACTGTTCTGGACCCTAAACCCTCAACCTGCCGAGCCGAGGCCGGCGACACCCGCTTCGGACACCCGCCCTCCAACTAACGGCCCGGCGGCGGAGGAGGCCGCGGAGGGCGCTCCCAAACCCCGGGATCACTCCCTCTGCGCCCAGGCCACCCGCCCGAGCCTCCCGCGACCTTACAGAAACCGGAGGGAGCTTCGGGATCTGAGTCCTTTAGAAGTAATAAGACAAATCCGCAAAATTTCACCTCCGATTTCAAGGCTGGTAAACGGAAGGCATCTCACCGGTTTCCCTGGTCCCCGCCAGGCTGGGGGAGGCGGGAGCGGAGTCCC
>NW_005355115.1:2203602-2203898 GCF_000412655.1 Myotis brandtii
ACGCGGGGATCCGGGGAATGTGCCGGGGATCCTCACCCCTGGGAAATGGGGGCGGGGTGGCGACGCCAAGAGTGGGCACCTGGAGGCTCTAGGGGGGAGGGGGGCGGCTCAGAGGAGTGGGTTAGAACTTTGCCCAGGAGGCTTGAGGGGGACAAGGACTGAGGTGGTGGCTGCGGGCACAGGTGGGAGATAGAAGGATCTGTGCGGGGTCCTTGCGCCCAAGCCCGCTGGGAGATCCGGAGCAAGAGGGCCATCCGGGGTCCCTCGGGTCTGAGCCTCCAAGGTAGGAGGCCTTC
>NW_005355115.1:2203994-2204547 GCF_000412655.1 Myotis brandtii
TTACCTTGAAGGCCACGGGCAGGGTCTTGTTGCAGCGCCAGTGCGAGGGCAGCACGGAGCACAGGAAGTTGGGGCTGTCGGTGCGGACGAGCTCGGCCGGGAGGTCAGCTATGATCTCCACCATGGTGCGGTTGTCCGCAGCCACCACCGGGCTCACGTCGCTCATCTTGCCGGGCTGCAGGCTGCTGGAGGGGGGGCTGAAGCGCCGGCTGGTGCTCGGATCTACGGGAATACGCATCACAACAGCCACAAGTTAGCAAAGTGGCCGGGGGAGGGGGAGGAGGGTGGAAATGAGGGGCGAGGAGGAGGAAATTGGGGGGGGTGGAGGCGAGACGGGGGAATGAGGATGGAGGTGATGGGGCTCTGGAGGTGAGAAATCAAGTTCGATGAAGCCGACTGCCAGGCGAAGTCTGACGGGGGCCAGCGGTAGCGATTCGGTGCAATCAGGTTGGCGGGTGGGGAGACCCGGGAGGCGCAGATCTTTGCCGGAGCCTTTGGAACACCCGGGGTGGCAGCTGCGACCGGGTGCGGGAATGTGTTTGACCCGGGGAGG
>NW_005355115.1:2204814-2209526 GCF_000412655.1 Myotis brandtii
CGGCTGCCGGCCAGGCTCCCCGGCTCCGCTCCTTCCTTTCCCTTCTCTCCCTCTCACCGCCACCTCCTTGCGTCCACTCCCTCCTGCTACTTGCAAAGCTCCCCTGACCCTCGCGCTTCCAGGTGCCAGGAGGTAAGTCTCGGGCAGCGGATCTCGGGGCAACGGATCTGGAGCATTCGCGTTCGAATCGCAGCCGCTGCCGCCGCCCGCCGGCCGCGAGAAGGAGCCCCCGGAACGCCGAGCGCAGCTTCCGAAGCCCAGAGGCGCTCGGGTCTTGGGGGATCTCGCCTGGTCGCGTCCTCTTGCTTCTCCCCGCCTCCCCCCGCCCCAGGGCAAGGAACCCCCTCTTGGTCCGACGAGGTGGAAGCTGCGACGCCAGAGAGCTGCCGGCTGATCTGACTGTCAGTATTTTTCGTTGTAAGTTCAGGAGAGGAGGAAGGAAAATTCTTGAGTGTCTGTGCTGACTTCTCAGCACTCGTCACCCTTCCCCCACCCCACCCCCACCGCTGCCTGAGTGGCTCCCGGGGGGAAGAAGATTTTGCAGGGTTTGGGTGTTTTTTTGTTTTAAGTGACACGAAAAATGGGGGCGGGGGGTGCACGCGTCAAAATAGTTTTCAAGTGGGTGGCTGGACCGTTTTTTCTTCTATATTCAAACTTGTTCCTAGAGAACAAGGATGAGTTTTTTTGTGTGTTTTTTTTTTAAGGACTGGAAAACTGTCATCCTGGTGATTAAAATAAGTTGCAAAAACCTTTGCTGGGGAGAAACTCCAACAGTTTTCCATCAATTTCAATCTTTTATTAAGTCGATTCTGCATCTAAAATGAATGTCTTAACTTTCTTTCTCACCGTTTCCAGGGAGAAAAAAAAAAGTAAAAACACAAAATAAAATATTCAAAATGCTTCGATGGCTATTTATTTATGTATTTCTTTCCCAATGTGGGTTTAAAAAGCGACTTTGGATCCCCCAAAAAGTTGTGGTCGAGAGGACGAAGGAGCACGGGGGGAAAGCGGCAGTTTTACCTAAAATGTGGTTTTTGGAGGCTGGGATTTCTAATGATTAGGTTTTTGTGGTTTATATAGACGCGGCTCTGGCTGAGGCAATCATTACGCTGATGAGAGTCAGAAGCACGTGGGTGTCTCCGACCAGCCTCAAGCTCTGAGCCTTCAAAACAAATACAACAATGTGTGGCGCCCGCAAAAGCCTGGAAATCCGCTTGAGGCTTTTGCGCCCCTAAGAAGGGGGCACCAGGCCGGCTGCCCTCCACGTTGCGCGGTGCTACGCTCCTTGCTTACTGTCAAACTCCTTTAAACCTCCCAGAGCTGTTTGAAAACGTGTTTGCAAAAAGAATCATCAGTTGTCAAAGTTTCAGAGATTCCTAATAGGGGAGCTGACACAGTAATAAGTGGTTTTATAAATAAATGAGAAATTAGAATGCCTCCAACTCGGAGTATTAAGGAAGCAAGGTAGTTGATAGATATTCCCCCCCCCCCCATCTTATTCAAAACAATTGACTACCCATTAATTGGTGTTTTTATTGCTCAGCATAAACGCCTCTCTCACCCGGGTAGCGACCGGCCATGACCCTCCCTCTGGGTTGTTAAAGCGCTGAGCCTGCGCTGGGGTCTGCGCCTTTGAAGGGGCCTGGGAGAGCTTCGAGAGTCGGGGGGGGGGGGCACGGAAGAGGGGACCTGGAGCCTGTCGCCGATTCAGAACCCATTTCAAGCGCAAGATGGACTTGGAGGGCTGTCGTTGCGTGACTTGGACACCGGCATTGGCCTCTCTAAAGAGATGCGCCTCCCATGTAGGGGCTTTCAGCCGCGGGAGCAAAGGGGAGAGTGGCTAGGCGTGCATCCTCACCGGGGTTAGGATGGGGGTTCAGGGGACACCACTCTGCCCTTCCTCTTCTCCCCAAAATACCCCCGTCCCAGACGCGAGTCTCCTTGCCTCGTTCCTCCAGACACCTCGGCCTTCCCAGGGCCGCCGGCCACCCTCATAGACTTCCAGAAGCATTCTGCGCCACCCACTGTGACACCAGCCCGGGTCTACTGGCCTCCCGGCCGCCGCAGGGGCGTGAAACGAACTTGCGCAGCGAGGAGCTGAGCTGTCTGCAGCGCGTGCGATTTTTAATTATCTTTTCCGTCGCAGGGGAGAGCTCTAACCCCGGGCACCGCGCCGCCTGAGCGCACCAGGGCAGCTGTGTGCCCCAGCCGCAGGCAGCCAACCTGCAAGGGGAAGCGGCTTACCCCGCAAAGAGAATAGTAAAGACGAGGCTGCATCCATTTTCTCCCACCTTACACCCACTCACAAGCACTCAGACACACACTCCCCAACAGCCACGCACTAGCACTCTTACATACACACACAACTCATACACGTGGATTTTTTTTTTTCCTTTTCGCCTTTTTTTGCCTTTTAGCCGGGCCGCTTTATTTGGGGCACGTTATACCACTGTCTAACCAAGATTTCTGACTTGTTCTGTATTTTTTTTAAAGGTGTGGCGGCTGCAAAGGAGGGAATAAGTTACAGGAAGTGTATTATTTCTGTGGTCAAAGGGAGACAGAAATTCAGTACTACCATAGTAGGTGATACGCCACCTTCTCTGGGATTGTCCGTATCTCAGGAAGTCCACAGAACAGGGAACTCCCAGAAAATTTGAAGACGCTAAGTAATAATCAATATTTTAGTTATGGGCAACCAAACGAGGCTTTTTTTGAACGATATATTCTAGAGCTCTTTGGATTTTAGTCATCATGGGGGGCTTTACCTCTTGCTCAGTCGCTGTTTTGTCCTTTGATTTACTTGGTGGACAGCAAGATATGCAGGCCTCAGCGGTTGAGTACTTTGACTAGGGATTTTTAGGGCAATTTAATCAATGGTAAATTATTTATTTTAACCAATCATATCTGGTAATTCACCTTTAAAGCCTTCCTTGGGTATCCTCCCTCCACTTCACATTTCAGTGGAACTAATATAAGCAGCTCTTGGAAGTTACTAGTCTTGGATCCCTTAAAATATCCTACAGTTATTTATAATGTGGAAATGAAATTTTCCACCAAATACCCTCACAGCATTTCAGGTATCTGGCGCAGCAGATTTTCAGCCTTCTTCCAAAATGTCCTCTTGCTGAACATTCACGCTTTCAGCTGGAATTGACCGGGCCTGGAACGGACGATGTCTTGGCCCAGAGCATTATACTTAAAGGAAGAAAATATTTTTACAGACCCCCTAAACCAAACCTCTCCTGGTAATAGTAGGCACATAGGAAAACGTGGACATTTTACATCTGAGTATTTTGTGCTGTAGTTTGCATGATCTCAGGTTTAGATTTTCTTCACACCAAAGTATTTGGAACAAATCAAACACTACATTCCTCTTCAGAAACATTTATCTTCTCTGTTGTATGTTGTGACACAAAAAAAAGAACGAACATATTTTTCTGAAAATGTGGCTACTTTAGAAGATACAAACATAATTTCCCCCTTCATGTCCTTTAACACTTAATATCACTGTTTAGTAACAACATTGGGTAAATGAGATGTGAAATGATCAAGCTATTTAGTCAAAGAACTGAATCCCTAAATTGGGAACAAAATCCATGCTTCTTTCATTCAGGTTCCATCTTCTAAGCCCTACTCATTATTTTATATATACTTTTTTCTTGATGAAAAGTGAAAATGTTGCCCTGGCTGGTGTTGCTAAGCGGTCTCATGCATTGAAGGGTCTCGGGTTAGATTCCTGGTCAGGGCACATATCCAGGTTGTGGGTTCCGTCCCCGTTGGGGCGCTTATGGGAGGCAGCTGATGGATGTTTCTCTCTCATACCTCGACACATTGATGTTCCTCTCTCTCTCTCTCTCTCTCTCTCTCTCTCCCTAATCAGTGAAAAGAACATATCCTCAGTGAGGATATAAAAGAAAAGAAAAATGAAAAAGTCACTGTAAAATCTTAAAATTGCTTTCAATGGACCAGCTAAAGTTGGATAACCTTTTCAGACGTGCAATAGAAAATCATGGACATATTGATGATCCCTAAAGTTTTTAGGTGTAATGTTGGAAAACGTTATAAACAGAACCATCTTTGGAGAGTTTTCCTTTGGACAGTGATTGAATTAAGGATACCTCACCCTTGAAGAAGCAATACTGCCGACACACCAGGAGTTGTCATACTGCATACAGCTCATGGACCAAATCTAGCCTAAAGTCTATTTTGTCTGGCACACTAGTTAAGAATGATTTTTGTATTTTAAAGTACTAGGAAAATATTAAAAGAAAAAAATAAGACTTGAAATTATATAAAATTCATATTTCAATGTCCATAAATAATGTGTTTTTGGAACATAGCTATATTTATGTGTTTATCTATTGTCTGTAGCTGCCTTCAACGAATACAGCATAATTGTATAGTGTGACAAAGATTGTACGGCCTGTAAAGCCTAAAATATTTAATATCTGTTTTTTTATAGAAAAAGTTAGCCAGGTCCTAAAGTGAAAGGATGGGGCAGAATGGGACAGCAGAAAGGAGTAGATATTAAGAGAAGATATTGGGATGGAGTGTGTATGAGGTCCAGATTAGTTCTCAAAAAATTAAAAATACATCATTTAACTTATTGCTTTCTGTGTAAAACATTAATCACGTAGACTAATATTTTTCACTTAATAATTTTGGATGTGCCAAAACAGACAGAAAAGAACGAGGCGTGCTTTTTCATGCGC
>NW_005355115.1:2209575-2224854 GCF_000412655.1 Myotis brandtii
CCTATGGACAAGTGTGGTGAAGGCCCAAGGAGGGGAGGGTGGGAGCGCTAGAATGGAGGAAAAAGGGGGACATTTGTAATACCTTCAACAATAAAGAAAAATTTAATAAATAAATAAATAAATAAATAAATAAATAAGTGGGGAGGGGGTGAACAGTTGTCATATAGGTCTCTCTATGTCAGCATTTCCTTTGCCCTTCATAGTGGGAGCACATTAACTGCATAGATGAGAAAAGACTAAAAAACTTTCATGTAGTCTGAGCATGAAAAAAACAGGTAAAGTTTTAATGGGTTTACTCCATCTGTTTTACAGATTGATTACACAAGAAGCATAAACAAGCTTACCAAGAATTTTCTGGAATACAATATTTTCACAAGTCCTATATATACTTTTCAGACAGTTAGCTTAATAAGCTAAGTGATCCCAAAGCCTTCTGACATGTTTCCCATTTTAATTTTTTATACAGTTAAATACTGTCTGATTTGTTTTAAGCTCGGTAAACTTTTCCCTTTGTCAATGGACCTATAATAATTTGCATGGCTGTAACAAGAGATGAAATGTTTGTATTGGAGGGCTTAGCATTGTAAACCTTGCCTTGTTGTTCTGGTTAGCATCCCCATGGGCCATTTTCAGGCATTTATAAGAGAGCTCAGCATTGTCATAAAAAGGCTGACGTTCAACATGTGATCTTTCAGAACCACGTTTATGGAGCACCTGTCAAATTGGTCTTCAGGAATGGCACCGACTAAAATGACTTATGTCGTGTTTGACTAAAAGACCAACTTACTAAATTACATCCTATTTACCTGAAACACCAATGTAATTTCTTAAAAGGCTCTAATTTGGGGGGGGGGGGCAATGTGGAGAAAAAAGGGACATCTGTAATACCTTAGTTTAAACAATAAAGATACAATTTTAAAAGAAAAAAAACAAAGCTACTGGAAAGATTTTTTTTAAGGTTCTAATTTATTACCCACAGGTCAGAGAAATAAGACTAATTTTCCCAAAGCAGCCCTTTGGTATTTTGGTGTTGGCAATTGTCCTGTGGTGGTAGCAATGACCTTTGAGAGGTAGTGGGATATGAAATACAGAAGTTAATATATTTTGATGAAACATTTAAGAATATCCTAAAATTATAGGTCTCCTGCAGTAATCTCACCATCCTTTTTGGAAGTGCTTTCATAAGGCATCAAGGAAGGTGCTATCTAATTGTAATCCCACCACTCAGAGTTCTAAAGCTTCACTTTAGACTTTGGGATGGTGGCCTGAACTATTCATCCCACCGTACACCCTGCCATCAGGGTGAGAAATGTAAATCATAATACTCTCAATTCACCTAACAAAGACAAAAGCAGAATTTGCACAGTATGAGAAATTTGAATTACAATCTAGAAAAGCAGGAAAAATAGAAGAGAAAAAAAATACCAAGAATCCAGCTTGGTCCTATTAGTTCTAGGAGATGTAGTTCCAGGGAACCATCCTAAGTGTTTCCCTCCTTTGCATTTCATATTCAGAAACTCTTCCTCCAGGGCCCCCCCGCCCCCCCCCCACCCCCCCGTGTTTACCTGAACCAAGCTTCTAAGCTTTTCTCAGAGAAAGCACTTCCTTCTTCCCATCTAGCCATGATCAAGTTCTATAAGCAATGATTCTTTTCTCTTCTTTGACTTCAAATGATTTATCTTTTTGTTGGGCGGGATCTGATCCTAAATCATATTCCTGTAAGTCATTATTTCTCTTCCAGATCATTTTCCTAGGTGTTCCAATTTACCAACTAATTGCCTCTGGGACCCAAATTCATCTTATTTACCTGCTCTGAGAAAATGGATCTGGGCCCTTTAAGTATTTCTCTTTACCAGTTGGCATTGACATTTAGTCAGTAGGGGGCATAGGAGAAACATTGCAGAAGGAAAGCGGTTTGCTTCCTGGTTCCCTTCTATTCAGAAGCAACAGGTTTCTACAGCCCAGCACGTGTAGCTTCTCCAGAGCCAGCTCTGCAGCAGGAGCCTCACTAGTGCCAGGCCTTGCGTCTGCACAGCTTCCCCCAGCACCCTCACCCCGCCTTTGGCTATTTGGTAGCAGTGTGTCTCTGGTGAGAAACCTACTTGGGACCAGCTTTCCCCAGCACCCTACGGGGCAGATATCTGGCAAGTTCCACCAATGCAACTTCTGCCTGTAGAGCAGAGGCTGTGCTCTCCCAACAAGGTCTGTTTCTCATCCCTGGGTGGCTCTATTTCAGCCCTGTCAGTAGTAGATGCTCTTATTCCTGGAGTCTTTAGAGTCCTCTTTACTTCTTCCTGACCAACTCTTTCCTACTCCAATTCCTTGATATGGTCAATAATTCTTTATATTAACTTTCCTTGTTCAAATTACTGTGTGGTCCTTTTCCTCATTGTTCTCAAACTGGTAATGCTATGGTTTCAGAGATCTGGCCGCTAAGATGTTCTTATTCACATTGGTTTCCATGTTAGGCCGCCTTATTTGGATCACTATAAGGTAAGCATTTCCAACACTACATCACACCTATTACATGATTTATCTCTATGTGATAGATATAATAACTATATACTTAGAAGACATATATTCTTAAGAGAAAAAGTTGTAGGCAGAGATTAGAGATAAAATTGGTCAATATTACCCCCAAACCCCAAGTCCTTTTGACATCTTCCATAAACACTCATAGTCAAAACTTCTATTAAAACAAATATAAATAAAATCATATGCAAAAATTCCAGAGCTGATCCATGCCTAGATCTGATAAAAAGCCAGGGCCGGGGAAGTGGATGGCTATCTTGCAGGATCAGAGAAGCAAAATGCTACTACCACTCAGGAAAGGAGGGGAGAACAGGATTAGATGATGCTGCCTTATTGAACTTGAAGTCAGAGACCAGGCAATGCTATGGCTCTACAGTAAAATAAATCAGTAAAATATTGGATTAAACAAAATAAATAGACTTAGCATTGCTAATTTTCTCCAAGCCTTTAATATGCTAGATGCATCTTGAGTCTCCATAAAAAAAACCTAGAATACATTGTCTCCTAAATTTATTTAAGTATTGCCTTTGACCATATTTAAAGTCTTTGAAGTATTTTTAGAAAATACTGAGCTATCTACGTGGAAAAAAATTTGTTGGAACATTAAAGGGACCATCCTTTCTGGAAGGGAATATTTTAATGTAGTCAGGAAATAAAGTTGGCTAGACTACTTATAGCTGGGCCACAGAGGGCCCTGGTATGATGATTACTACTTTGTACACATTCACAAGAGGGAGAATGTTCAGGCTGCTTCTGGAAGCCATGCTCTTGGGCCTTGTCCCACTGTTCCAGCTCATTGCCCTCCTCGGTCTGAACAGGAGAGTCGAATGGAAGTTTCTCTGGGCAGAGCCAGTAGAAAGGTGAGGCAAAAGAATTGTATAAGCGCAGGGTCACATCCTGTCTTTATTTAAAGTTTTGATACTTTTTTCACCAGGGATCTTTTGATATAAAATTAGATTTTTAAGAATATTGCATTGAAATGTTATCTTAAATAATGGGCTTCCTGGAACCCCTTTTAAATTTCTCACCCAAGGCCAGTACCTCAATTCATTTCATCCTACTCCTGGCTCAGCCCTAGTGCTGGGGATACACAGAATTTACAGAGTGATTTCTAACCTCCTTGCTTCGTGATTATTTTTACTTTTTAAAAATCTATTACTAAATGTAAACACAAGTTGAAATAAGTCCATATTATTCCACAAAAGAACACGTAACTTTTGGTACCTAACTAAGGTTTCAATAGCAGATAAAACAGAAGAGTTTGGCCTTCAGTAATGTGTATGGGTAATTGTGTGTGTGTGGGGGGGGGGGGGGGCGGTGCCTGGTTATCACTCTTTGGCAACAAAAATACAGATCATCTGGTTCTTATTATGTCATTTTTAAAAGGCAAAGATGTGCCTTCATTGTTGTTTGATTCCATTTTAGATCTTCAATTTTATTTAAATAAAGTATGTTGCAAGCACAATACATTTAAAGCTTGTTATTTTTCATTTCCACAAGTATATCTTTGGTGTTAAATTAATTGGATTCTTTAAATAAAATTAATGGATTTTATTATCAAATCTTTACAAGAGGTTTATAAGAGACAGTCCCTACTGGTGCCACTGTAAAGGTGAACTAACACCATAGTGGGGAAAAACAAGATATTGTAAAAAGAGAGAAAAAGAAAAAAGCTTTTACTTGGCCAATGTTCTTTCCTCTGCAATACAGTTCTTTTTCTATTAATTCACGTCTTTGCCCAAATAGAGTGTAAGTTCCTTGAGGTCAGTAATTGGTTTTATTTCTTTTTTTATCCTCAGCACTTAACATAATGTATAGAATACAAAAGTGCTTACAAATATTTGTTTATATGAGTCAATGAATAAATAAACTTACTTAAAATTCTATTTTGACCTGAATTTTCTGTCCTTTAAAGTAAAACTTTTCATGTTATTACATTTTATGGCTCTGTCTGAAATTATCAAATATTGATGAGTATGTGGAGCCATGGGAACTTTCTTGCATTTTATTGAAAATGTGAATTGGAGGGAAAGACTTGGGATAATAGTTTGACATTATCTAGTAAAGTTGAAGTTGCATATGCTCTGTGACTTTGCGATTCCATACCTAAGTAACTATCTAATTATGAAAGACATGGAGAATGACAATCTTCTGTGTCATACTGGACTAAAGAAATGAGAGACTTGTACTTGGAAGCAAGGGAGCCCAGCTCCAGCCACCTCAGCCCACACTGTGCCCTCAGCGCTCAGGGATCAATATCTCAGCACTTGTGGTATAGTGGTGGTCTTCAAACCCAGTGTAATGTGGTTTACTGTATTATTTGAGAATATTCAGTCCAGCCTGGCTGGTGTTGCTCAGTGGTTCAGCATTGACCCATGAACCAGGAGGTCAAGTTTGATTCCCCTGTCAGGGCTCCCAGGAGGGGGGCGCCCAGGAGGCAGCTGATTGATGATTCTCTCTCATCATTGATGTTTCTCTCTCTCTCTCTCCCTCTCCCTTCCTTTTTCTGAAATCAATAAAAACATATTAAAATTTTTTTGAAGAATATTCATTCCACTTTAGAAAATGAGAAAAACAAATAAGGGAGATAAATAAAGCTAAATATAGAAGCAAGTAGCTTGTGAGACATGTGTGACATAAAGGAAGTAGAGCATATGTATGCCTAACATCAATTGGAAGGCATAGCAAGACTAAGAGCATCAAATAGTCATAATACACTAAGCACATCTGGGGGACTCAATATTACTAAGATCTTTAAATTGACATCCCATTGATGACTTTCTGGCCCATGTATGTTCTGCTCAATAAGATCTGTAGCTGTTCATTAATCTAATTTGTAAGCTACAATTGTGTTCTAGTGTGCCGTAAGTAAGTGTGTATTGGTTCTAGACATCTGTCTTCAACAGAGCTCTCTTGCAGAAACCTCAACTACAGCTATACCATTGGGGGAAGGCTGATACATCGGAGAAAGAGATGAAACTTATGAACTTTGCATAATTCACAATTTAAGTACTGCAATCCTTCCACCTTGCGTGCACCCTATCCTTAGTGTAATAATCTACACTTAAGTGTATTTTCCCTTGCTTCTCCTTCTGTTTTCAATTAATTCAATAAATTGCTCTATTGGAGAATCCTAATTTGGCCTATAAGCCTTTTGTTCAGTGAGAAGTAGCTTGCCTTAGTGTTCTTAGAGGCTATCATTGCATCAAGGTAATTTCCCACAGAATTCTGGGTTGCATGTATCCGTAACAGGACATGAAAACTTTCAGGAGCACAGAGAGTTTTAAGAATTAATTTCCAAATCCTCAAAATCATATATACTCCTTCCTAAAAGTGATCTTCCTGGGAACTTGCCTGTGCTTGTCATTTTCTCTCTTTATATTTCCCTTTTCCCACTTACCAAAAGAAATAATACCTCCTGGCCAACTTTTTCCCCTATTGTGCACTACCCAGGTCATTAAAAAAATCTCCTGGCTGCCACACAGAACCTCCATTAATCAAGACACCAAAAGCACCACTTTACTCAAATCCTTAGATACATTTTCCAAAAAAGTTTAAATTTTATATTCAATAATTGGTAATAAAGATTATAATGTATTTATATTATTTTCATAAATTATATACTATGGCAATTATAGTACCTCTAACCAGAAGAGGCATTTTAACAGAAACTTATGGACCTAGAAAATGTAACATTTCTAATTATATATACCTATTTTTGCTACTGTGAAATAGTCTAGACTTTAAAGCATAAAATTACATTATATTAAGATACTTTGGGGGCGGGGAAGTGGAATAGAAATGGGATTTAAAAAACAATGTTGCCCTGGCCGGTTTGGCTCAGTGGATAGAGCGTCAGCCTGGGGACTGAAGGGTCCCAGGTTCAATGTTTCTAACTCTCTATCCTTCTCCCTTCCTCTCTGTAAAAAACAAAAAACAAACAAAAAAAATACACACACATACCCAACAATAAAATATATTTTTAAAAAAACAATGTAAAACTTTTAACTGATGAGGATTTTGATCATGTATATTTTAAATGGATGAAGGTGGCCTCATATCACTATAGTAGTTAGCTTGAACTGAATACATCTGAGATATATGTTTTATTTGTAAAAGTTAATAATTACAACACAGTAGAAATTACATCTTTGGCAAGTATTTTAACATACAATGAAAAAATGCTAGATGTTTTATCAGTCAAATCCAATGAAGAAAACAGAAACATTTCCAGGGACTATTCTTTTAACAGAGGGAATTTAACAGAGCATATTTACAGGCTATAGAAGAGCTAGGAAGTCAACAGGGGATATGAAGCAGTTCACAGGTTAGCAACAGCTGGAGTTACTTTCACCCAGAACCATAGGAACACCACCAGTAGGGTTTTTTTTTTTTTAAATCATAACTCAGAAAGCAGGGAGGACCACCTAGGAGCCAGAAGCATGGTGGGACCACACTGAGGATCTGGGAACCACAGACGCAATGCAGCAACTGCTGAAGACACTACCTGAGACTGAATAAGAAGGAAAGAAATTTCCTGGCTTCCCCTCTACATCTGTCCTCTAATCTTCCACTAGTGCCTCCGTTGGCTGACACAACCTGAGAGCTAGTTGGTAAGGAAGCCCAAGAAAAGTAATTCCCTAAAATACACAAGCAGAACATGGTAAGGGAGAACAGACAAGTGACCAGCTTAAAACTGGGTATTCGATATACAAAAGAATAAAGTGAGATCTCTACCTCACACCGTATACAAAAAGTAACTCAAAATGATCAAAGTTTCAAATGTAAAATCTAAAGCTATAAATCTCTTATAAGAAAGCATAGGTCTAAATCTTTGTGACTATGGATTATAGTAGTTTATTAGGCAGTAGTTTCTTAGATATGGTACCTACGAGACAAGCAACCAAGAAAAACTAGATAAACTGGACTTAATCAAAATTAAAATGTCTGTGTTCAAAGAACATTATTAAGAAAAAAAATACAACTTAAAAAATGGAAGCAAACATTTGTAAGTTGTATGTTTTTAGATAAGTTTCTAAAATCCAAAATATACAAAGAACTCTTGTAACTCAACAACACCAAAAATATAAAGGCAAACAATCTAATTTAAAAATAGGCAAAGGATCCTAATACTAGTAGACTTTTCTCCAAAGAAGAAATGTAAATGGCCAATAAGCACATGAAAAGATGCTCAATATCATTAGTCATTAGAAAAATGCCAATCAAAACCACAATGAGATAATACTCCATACCCAGTAGAATGGCAATAATAAAAAAGATAAACAATAACAAGTGTTGGAGAAGACATGGAGAGATTGCTGGTGTGAATGCAAAATGGTGTAGCCACTGTGGAAACCAGCTTGGCAGTTTCTTTAAAGTTAAACGGAATATGGTATTACCATAAAACACAGCAGTTAAACCCAAGAGTAAAGAAAACAGATGTTCACACAAAAAACTTATACACAGATATTCATAGCAGCATTGTTCATAACATCCAAAATGTGGAAACCACTCAAATTTCTATTAATTGGTGAATGGAGAAATAAATGTGGTATATCCATTCAGTGGAATATTATTAAATAACTAGAGGCCCGATGCATGAAATCCATGCAAGGGCCTTGACCCCAGCCCCGGCCCCTTCCCGCCACGGCCAGGGGCTTCTCCCACCTCTGCCTCAGCCCCCGTCTGCTGTGGCTTAGTCTGGAAGGAAGCATGTCTGGTCTAATTAGCATATTACGCTTTTATTATTATAGATTAAAAAGCAAAGAAGTACTGACACATGCTATAACATGGATGAACATTGCAAACATTATGCTAAGTGAAGGAAGCCAGACACGAAAGACTACACACGTATTGTATGCCTTCATTTATATGAAATGTACAGAATACAGACATAAAGAAAGTAGATTAGTGTTTCTAGGGGCTGGTGGGAGAAAGTAAAAAGGAGAGACTGCTAATGAGCATGGGCTTACTTTATAGGGTGATGAAAATGTTCTGGAATTAGATAGTGGTGATCACTGAACAACCTTGTGAATATACTTAAAAAAAAAACATCAAACTATACACTTTACAAAGTGTGGAAATTATATCTCAATTTTTAAAAATTAAATTAAAAATTTTTTAAATGAATGCATGGGTCCACTGTTTTTCAGAGCTCTATTGGGTAAAAGGAGCACTTCAGTTGTAAATTATTTCCTAGAGAAACCTGTACATGTGTACTCTAGGAAAATACCAATAGTAAAAAGATAAATATGTTATGGAATATTATATGCCAAGGAATACTACTAGCAGTGAAAATGAGTGGACAATAGTACATACGATATCATGGATGAATCTCAAGAACCTAATATTGAGCTAAAGCAACAAATCTGTTGAATATAAAAACATGTAGGAGAATGATCATAGCAATATTCCTCATAATAACCAGAAAGGAAACTACCAAAACAACAACAAGAGAATGCATGGATAAACAGTGCTATATTGACACAATGGGACACTATGAGCAATGGGAATGAGTAGAATTCAGCTACATGTAACAATGAGTCTCATAAAAACAATATTAAGTGAAAAAGATAGAAGTGAGAGGGTGTGTGTTGTATGATTCTCTTCACATAAAATTCAAAACCACACAAAACTAATCTGTAAGGTTAGAAGTAAGGATAGTGGTTACCCCAGGCATAAAGAAGGGTAGTGGCTATAAGGTGGCCAACAGCGGCTTCTAGGATGTTGATAATGCTGTTTATCTCAGTGCAGGTTAAACTTCTACCTGAGAAGTCAGGATGCTAGCACATACCACACATTTCACTTGTGGAAATTTACCAAGTAGCACACTTATAGTGTGTACACTTTTCTGTATATATTTCATATATCACATAAAAGTTCAAAAAGAACGCAACCAGTTGCTAAGGAATTAGTAAAGTATGAAACCATTTATATGAAATTTAATCACATGCAAAATTAAATAATATATTGGAGAAACTAATATTTGGTAAAATTATAAAGAAAATCAAGGGAATGATAAACCCCAAAATCAAGCTTGTGGTTACCTCTGAAGTGGATCAGGGTTTCACAGGTATTAATAATGTTTTATTTCATATGTGGTTTTGGTAGGTATATAAATATTCATTGTATTGCTATTCTTTACATTCAACAATATTTCACAAATATTATTTTGACACTACTCAATATTTAATAAAAACTATTTTTTAAAACTCTATGGTTCTGAATACCAAAATCTATAACTTAAAGCACATATATTTCCTGGTGTTGGATTAGGCTGGAGATTGGTTTAGAAAATCTGTGTCATTTTAGTATTTTTAAAAATGTATTTTTACTGATTTCAGAGAGGAGGGGAGAAGGAGAGAGAGATAGAAACATCAGTGACGAGAGAGAATCATTGATCGGCTGCCTCCTACACACCCCACACTGGGGATCGAGCCCGCAACCTGGGCATATGCCCTGACCCTGGAATCCAACCATGACTTTCTGGTTCATAGGTTGGCTGAGCTTGGCTTATTTTTAAATACTATTATTTATTCTCTTATTGGGGTCAAGATATTAGATAAGCATAAGTTTCTAGTTAAATTCCATGTGAATCAATTATTTAAAAAAAATCTACTGGTCAATTTCCAAGTACAAACAGTTACCAATTCAGAAGAATTGTATTCCTAAATTTTATTTGCAAAAGGATTTGGTTAGGGGTAGAGGGAGTTTGGAACACTTTTTTCCCCACAAAAAAATATTATAAATATTGGTCAAACTCCCATCTGGTCCAGGAAAGCCTATTTAACGTGTAATATAACTAACTGTTATAGTAAGAGTCTTATATTCTTCCGTGATTTTATGGAAAATGAGGCACAGCTTCTACCTGAGAAGTCAGGATACCAGAACATGCTAGCTATGACTTTAGCGCCAGCCTCTCAGAGAGTCAGTGGTTCTTCTACTGCAGAATATAGAGGACGAGATTTCCATCCCACAGTCAGGTTCTTTATTGTAGGGGTGGGTGAAGAAGAATCCACTGAGGCAACAAGGATGTCTGCTCCTCTGTACAGCAGAGCAGTTGTGGGAGATAATGTACATATTGACCATAGTCACACTGTAGACTTCCTTGAAAGCTTCACAGAGCAGTTTGGAATTTATGATTTAGGTAGAGCGATGATTTAATAAAAAATAATCTATCAGTTACTGAATATTTACTATGTACTAAGCATTTTTCTAAGTAGTTTACATGCATAAACTTATATACTCCTCATGACAACTTTATGAAGTAGCTAATTTAATATCCTTATTTTCAGATGAAACTGAGAGACAGAATAGTATTTCACCAAATGGTAACACCAGATGTGAACCCAGGCTACTGACTTGTAGCATCTGCCAATTTCTATGGTGTAAATATTCTTGTTACAGTTGATTTTAAGCTACCAGCATGATGCCACCAAACACTGGATTGAGAAGAGATATGCACAATGGGTTCTAGCAAACTGATAATAGCCAGCTTTTGTGCAAAATTGAACAAAGATCTACCAGTGCTTATTATATATAAGAAGTACTTTGCTAAAGCAGAAAAAAATATGTTTAAGCTCCAGTTCTTGCCCTTATGGAAGTGAAGGTATGAATGGAAAGACAATATTTACAGTCATGAAATATTGAATAAAACATATAATGCAACTTTATAAGAGGAATGAAAATTCACATTTAATTGCCAAATGTTATAGATATTAATTTAGAGGTGGAAAATAGCAGTGGCGTCTATGAACAAGTAAGGTTTTTATGGAGCATTAACAACTTACGAAGTCATTGCAGAGTTTGCATGGGTGAGGAGGAAAGCATTCTGAAACAGGGAGTAAGAACATGAACAGAAAGTGCTATTTAAGTGAATTAATTTTCTTTGAAGTCAGCTCAGTTCACTAAATCAGACTACAAAGAAAAAATTGTAGAATCTCACTCATGGAAATTTTTCCAGGGACCTGGATCAGCTTCAACACTGATCTGACAAGAGGCAGATGACCTCTTGAAATCTTTTCCAAACTTGCTAGTTCTTACAGTTATAACACACTAGCCTTCCTGATCTTAGTCTCTATCGCTGCCTTTCCAGAAATGCATTCATAAGGAGAGCACTGAAATCTAATCCTTCAAAATGAGATATTCTGGTTCTGGGCTGGTGCACATCTTCCTCTGGCTAAAATATGAATTTCACAGCCCTTTTTCCCCCCCTAAACTGCGAGAAATCAAACAGGTCAGTCTATGTTGATGTCTAATATGTTGCTCACAGACCTCCTGAGAATTGTAAATTCTGTTCAATTGCATGGATATTTTAAAGAATGAATTAATAAATGTCAATTGACAACACTACCAAAAAGAATGGATGAGCTATTATAGAGAGAGAGGAGCAGGCAGCAGTTTCCACACCAGGGAGGAAGAGGAGAAACACCACAGAAGGTCATCGAGGACAGAGGAGTGGAGAGGCGGAGTTGTGGATGGAGACATTTCAGAGTAGGAGAGGGCTTCAAGGAGATGCACTAGCAGTTCCTTATGCCGGAACACTTTTTTCCCAGAATATCTACTCCTATATCCTTTCAAATGTCACCTTCTCAGTGAGGTCTTCCCAGATGTTGCATGTGAAATAGCAATTCTCCCCCAAATGGCCCTAATTTCCTATGTCTCCTCCTCTGCTTTATTATTCTCCATTTCTCTAGTAATTTAATATTTGGTATATATTTACCCTTTTATTTGCTCATAGTCTGTCTTCCTTCTTGTCCCAACTCACACATACAGTGTATTAGGTTGTCAGCCATGAGAGCTTCTCCGTTTTGCTTACTGCTAATCCCAGCACCTGCATCAGTGCCTTGCAGCAGGCACTCAATAAACAGGAGTTTGAATACCAATAAATGAAGAATGGTGATCAAAGGTAGCAGAGCCGTTCTAGTTCCTTGATTAGGCTACATTTCCAACACTGGTAAGCTAAATTCAACACACCTCTGTTGATTATAAGGAAAAATCAAATTGATTAAGTATGGAAAAAGACAGCTTAAGCCCACTGCCAACCATGGAAGGAAAACAAAAGAAATCCTTAAATCCTATTTTGTGTTAATGACACAGTTAATGCAATGAACTTGGATCCTTACTATAAGGTTTTTGTGCTTAACTACTTGTGTTTTATAGTCAAGAGAAGAAAAATAGCCTATGAGTGTGGATTACTTTTTAAAACTGCAGATGTTCTGCAGACATTGCAGTAAAGTTTTTCTTAAATATATTTTTATTGATTTTTTACAGAGAGGAAGGGAGAGGCATAGAGAGTTAAAAACATTCATGAGAGAGAAACATCGATCAGCTGCCTCCTGACGCCCCCTACTGGGGATCAAGCCTGCAACCAAGGTACCATGCCCTCAACCGGAATCGAACCCAGGACCTTTCAGTCCACTGCCCGACACTCTATCCACTGAGCCAAACCGGTCAGGGCAAGGTATTTTTTTTTAATTTATGTTTATGTCTTTCTTTAAAAAGAATCATTAAATATTAAGTGAATATCTAAGTATTATTATACCCAATATTTTTAAAAAATATTTTTTATTGATTTCAGAGAGGCAGGGAGAGGGAGAGAGAGAGAGAAACATCAATAATGAGAAAGAATCACTGATCAACTGCAGGCAGCATTGAGGATCAAGCCCACAACCTGGGCATATGCTCTGACAGGGAATTGAACCATGACCTCCTAGTTCATAGGTCAAGGCTCAACCACTGAGTCATGCTGGCCAGGCTATATCCAATATTTTTAAAACATACCTTATACAGCCCTAAATGGTTTGGCTCAGTGGATAGAGCGTCGGCCTGCGGACTGAAGGGTCCCAGGTTCGATTCCGGCCAAGGGCGTGTACCTTGGTTGTGGCCACATCCCCAGTAGGGGGTGTGCAGGAGGCAGCTGATCAATGTTTCTTTCTCATCGATGTTTCTAACTCTCTATCCCTCTCCCTCCCTCTCTGTAAAAAAAATCAATAATATATATATAATATAACTGATTATTATTATTTGGCATTTTATAAGAATCTCTATAAAAATTCCTAAAATATTCACTGAAAACCAATAAAATGTTAATAATTAATCAATATGGGTCAAACCATTTTAGGGGTCTTTAAAATCCTTTGTATTCTTCTGTTTAAATACTGGTTTCAAATGACTGGCTCTGGAAGACATCCTGATATTAACTGATCTTTCAAAATTCAGCTTGTGGTATATGATTTTTGCGATTCCAAACTCAGTAAGAGGCAATTTGCAAAATTTGCCAGTTGCTAAGGAAATGATTATTTTTAAATTCCTATTTATAGCCCTATCCGGTTTGGCTGAGTGAATAGAGCGTTGGCCTGGGGACTGAAGGGTCCAGGTTCAATTCTAGTCAAGGGCACATGCATGGGTTGCGGCTCGATCCCGGTAGGGGGCGTGCAGGAGGCAGCCAATCAATAATTCTCACCATTGCTGTTTCTATCTCTCTCTTTCCCTTCCTCTCTGAAATCAATAAAAATAATATATATAAATAAATTCCCATTGATATCACCTTCAGCTAAGGAAGTAGACAAGTAAAAAGAGGACAAGGGCCCTAGCCATTTTGACTCAGTGGATAGAGCATCAGCCCATGCGGGAGACAACTAATCAATGTCTCTCTCACACTAATATTTCTCTCTCTGTCTCTCCCTCCCTTCCACTCTCTTTCTAAAAACCAATGAAAAAATGTCCCCTGGTGAGGATTTAAGAAAAAAAGAGGACAAGGAATGCTTAAATTGTTTTCAAGCCCTAACTGGTTTGGCTCAGTGGATAGAGCATCAGCCTGCGGACTCAAGGGTCCCAGGTTTGATTCTGGTCAAGGGCATGTACCTTGGTTGTGGACACATCCCCAGTAGGGGGTGTGCAGGAGGCAGCTGATCAATGTTTCTCTCTCATCGATGTTTCTAACTCTCTATCCCTCTCCCTTCCTCTCTGTAAAACATCAATAAAACATATTTTTAGAAAAATTGTTTTCAAGAAAGTGAAGTGGTAAAGAAACTCTTAAATGGGTAAAGAAAATGTGTGGAGAGGAAGATAAAAATTCCCAGTGAAATACTATTATATACTCTATGAATATAATTAACCAACCCCCCTTGCATTATCTAATTCATTTTTCATAGTGTAACAGATGTTGAATGGGACATTTATTGAGGTTCTAGAAGTAACTACTAGAATTCAAGGCACTGGGACCCAAAGCTGAAGACATAGAGAAGTTGGGTATCCACATTACTATTGTTTGCATTGACAAGGATGCCTGCATTTTATTTGTGCCACATGGACACTACAGAAAGTAGCAGCACTGAAGCCATCTGGACAGTGGCTCATTTAAGAGGACTGCCACCACGGCTGAAACTGGGAATGGGAGCCCTAGCCGGTTTGGCTCGGTGGGTGGAGCATCAGCCTGCGGACTCAAGGATCCCGGGTTTGATTCCGGTCAAGGGCATATACTTTGGTTGCGGGCACATACCCAGTGGGGGGTGTGCCTGCGTTTTGTTTCTGCCACACGGACACTACAGAAAGTAGCAGCATTGAAGCCATCTGGACAGTGGCTCATTTAAGAGGACTGCCGCCACGGTTGAAACTGGGAATGGGAGCCCTAGCCGGTTTGGCTCGGTGGATGGACTGCGGACTCAAGGGTCCCAGGTTTGATTCTGGTCAAGGGCATGTACCTTGGTTGCGGGCACATACCCAGTGGGGGGTGTGCAGGAGGCA
>NW_005355115.1:2224890-2235262 GCF_000412655.1 Myotis brandtii
TCTCTTCCTCTCTGGAAAAAATCAATAAAATATATTTTAAAAAAAAGAAGAAGAAGAAACTGGGAATGGGAGAAGGAAGGCCATTGGGAGAAGCTGAGCTTCCACATTAGAAAATTGCACTAGCTTTTGTTTTTTATTGTTGTGGTGGTGGTTTTTTAAATATATTTTTATTGATTTCAGAGAGGAAGAAAGAGATAGAAACATCAATGATGAGAGAGAATAATCGATTGGCTGCCTCCTGCACGCCACACACTGGGGATCCAGCCCACAACCTGGGCATGTGTCCTGACCAGGAATGGAACGTGACCTCCTGATTCATAGGTTGATGCTCAACCACTGAGCCACCCCGGCTGGGCTGCACTGCCTGTTGCTCATTAGCCAGAAAGGCAGGGACCCCCCAACGGTCAGTCACATAAACAGTTTTTGCCCTCTTTTCATTACCCAATTGATCAATTACTGGTTATAATCTTAAAAAGCCCACATTATCCAATTTAATTCTCATGGCAATCCTGTAAGGTAGGCATTTAAAAAAAAATGTATTTTTCAGATTAGGAAACTTGCAAATGGACTCAGAGAAGTTATTACAGTGAGTCCAAGGTCACATAGTTAGTGAGAGATCCAGGACTTACACCTACTTTTCTCAGCTTCATATGCCCTCTTGTATGTATTCAGTATCTCTTATGGACAGGCACTACTAAATGCATTAAAGAGTACATACATATATATATGAGATAGTTCCTGCTCTTAAAGAATTCTTAAGGAGATCTCTGTTTAGGAGAAGACTTTAAGCAGCTTGGGTGAGAAGATAATAAAGGTCTGAATAGTAGGAGATAATGCAACAAAGAAAGTTGAACTGTTTTCCATTAGAAATGAACAGAAATTTTGGCAGGGTTTCCCTACTGTGGAGAAAATCCAGACTTGAAGAGAGGGAGTGTATGTAGGATAGATGACTGAATGCCTTGGCAGAGAGACAGAAGAGATTCTCCCCCCCCCCCCCCCCGCACAATATTTTATTATAAAATTTTTCATACAAACAGCAGTGTTGAAAGAATTTTTACAGTGAACACCCATTTGCTTACCACCTATATTCTACATTAATATTTTGTTACACTTGCTTTATCACATAACTGTACATTTATCATTGTCCTATCTCTCCAGAAATTCATCTTTAAAAAAAAAAAAAAGAATTTCAAAGAAGGTTGCAAGAATTAGTACAGCTGCAAGCATTTTAAAAACAGGGATGTATTGTATTCAGTTTTAAGTTGTTTGTGCTGCCCTGTAATTCTTCATTTCTCCTTACCTTCGGTAAAGCTCACTCTACACAAAGAGGCCTTGTGAGAATGGTGTTTTTAAATAATAAACATCAAGGAAAGGGGCTGAGTTCCAGGTGTAAAGAGATGCAGAAACTGAGATGAAGAACATATAAGACAGAGGGGAGAAGCCAAAATTGAGTGGAATCAGGAAGTTAGAACTGGAGGTAACCACAAGACTATCAACTCCTTGGGATTTAGAGAAGCCTTGGGAGTAGGGATTTGAGCCCATCTTATCTAGGTCCTTTAATGACCAAACATCAGTTGACAAGTAGCTTTACCCACTCTCTCTTGGTTACCATTTGCTGAGACTAGAGGTGTTCTATTAGTAGAGACATAACCAGTGATGGGAAGGTAGCAGCAAAGAAAGAGGAAAGAAAACCTTGACTTGTACCCTAAGACCTAACCACTGGCAGTATTTCTCCCCATTTTTTCCATCCTCCCAACTCCATATTTTCTTTCCTTCCTTCCTCCCTCCCTCCCTTCCTGTGTATGTCCTTTTCTCACCTCCTTTATTTGGAGGATGAAAGAAAGAAAGCAGGAGACATAGAAAGGAGAAAGAACAAGAACGTAGAAATAGGAAAAAGAGAAAGGGAAAAGGAGAAGAGGAAAGAGAAGTCACTTTAGGATCTGGGCACCTCTCTCTGCTTCCAATGCTGATCTTGTTCATTTCTGCTCCTACTTCAGACCACTTATTAGCAGAGATAAAGATAAACAGAGGCGGAAACTGTGGGGTGAGGAGTAGCAGAAAAATGGAAGAGGAGGAAAAACTCATGTGAAGAACATCACTAATTTTTCTAAGCATCATTCTGATCCACATAATCCCATATTCAGTCCGCCAAACTCCATCTCACAGTCCAGGTAGCTCAGTGACTTGTTATGCCCAATTAGAAATTTCTTTACAGTGTGTTTTGGTGAACAAAAACTTGAAATGCCTTTTCTGCAAAAGAAGATACCTCTTGAGTCACACAAACATTGGGTTAAATCTAAGCTCTATCTGCTGTGTGACTTGAGAAAATTATACAACCACCTTGAGTCTCAAATTCCTTGTGTGTAAAATGGGGCAAATAATGCCTACTTTTCTAAGTCATTGTAAGGATTAGGGATCAAGTGTGTTAGAGCACATGCCTCATAAGCGCTCAATAAAAGATAGCTATTCATGATACAAGGAGGAAAGACTAAGTTGGAATTCTAGATGACTATTGGTGTGAAAGTTAGAGGAGCTTTTTTGAGGGACTGCCTGACTTTGAGATGGAGATTTAAGACGCGTTAGGGAAATAAAGTTATACTTGGGGATTATATGCTAGAACGTAATAAAGTAAAACGTGTTAATATGCAAGGATTCATGATAAAGATACCACATTGTATTTAGTTGCCAATCTCTTTAAAACATTTCTCTTTACATATCATCTTTTGAATATTTGTAATGTTATGTGTATTGGCTTCAAAAGAAAGCATACACATATAAACATATTTTAAGTGGAAATTGAGGAGGGAAAGCAGCTAACTTATCTCTCTGTTAATCAAAGCTATAGCTGAAGTCTGGCTATTCAGACTCTGACAATCACAGTGATAGTAACTAATGTTCAGTAGCTCTAATTGTGACCAGGCGCTATGCTAAGAGCTTTGCATGGATATCCCCATCTACTTCTCATTCCAACTCTGTGCAGCAAGTATGGTTACTCTGTGAGGAACCTGGGCCTAATAAAAGCGGCTAAGTAATCTTCTCAAGTGCACACAGAGAGGAGTGAAGCCAGGCAACCTGAATCTACAGCTTGCACCCTAAACTACTGTATTATATCGCCATGTGTCCCAAAGCCAAGGAGGCAGCTCACTGGAACCCCTGGCAATGCTAAACAAACAAACAAACAAACAACTTCACACAGTCTGGATTTTCAAACTTGAATGTAAACCATTTAATAAACATCCATTAAACCCATGAAATGTTTTAGGCACAATGCTAGGTTCAATGTTAGATGCAGGGAATATCAAGATGAGACAGGATCCTTGCTGTGAGGACTTTAGCAGGTCAATGTTGATATTCTGTTGTGTTGTTATCCTATATAATAAAAGCCTAATATGCTAAGTCATTCGTTCAACTAATCAAAGCATAATATGCTAATGATATGCTAAGGCCACTCAACCACTTACTATGATGCTTACTGACCACCAGGGGGCAGATGCTCTGACCAGTAGGTTAGCTTGCTGCTGGGGTCCGGCCAATCGGGACTGAGTGAGACAGGCCAGACATGCCCTGGAGCCCTCCCGCGGTCACTCCCCGGCTGGCCAATCTCCCATGTCTCTCCCCAGCCCTGATCATGCACCAGTGGGGTCCCTCGGCCTGGCCTGCACCCTCTCGCAATCCAGGCTGAGGGACCTCCCTGCCCCCCCCCCCAGTGCACGAATTTGTGCACCGGGCCTCTAGTTATTTCATACGTTTAAAGATAATCAACTGTACTACAATTGTTTAATGTCTATGTGCAATTCTTTAATAAAAACAAATTGAATCTAAATAATGTACCTATAATTCTTTAATTTTGGTGTTATACACATTTCACCAAAGAAGGTGTATAAGTGGCTTTATATGCCTTTCTTGAAATATTAACAAGTATCACAAGTCTGGCATCATTAGTCATTAGGAAAATGCAAATTAAATGCACTATGAGAAATCATTTCACACCTACTAAAATGCCTATAATCAGACAGAAAATAGAATGTGGAGAAACCAGAACCCTCAAACATTGCTGGTAGGAATGTTTTATTTTATTTTTTAAATTTTTGTTAATCCCCACTGGGGGCAGAGGGAGAGAGAGAAAGAGAAACATTGATGTGAGAGACACACATCGTTTGATTGCCTCTACATGCAACCCAGAGGTATATGCCCTTGACCTGGAATCAGACCCATGACCCTTCAGTGGGCAGGTTGGTGCTCTAACCATTGAGAAACCCCTGCCAGGGTCCTGGTAGGAATATTAAATGGTTCAGCCACTTTGGAAAAAAGTTTGACTGTTTCTTAAAATTTCCATATGACTCAGCAATTCTACTCTTAGGATTATCCCAAGATAAATAAAAACACACATCTACACAAAAATTATACTCAAATGTGTATATGTGTTATTCATAGAAGCATTACTCGTAATAGTCAAAAAGTGGAAATAACTCAACTATCCATCAACTGATAGATAGATAAACAAAATGTGGTATATCCATTCAATAAATACTGTTCTGCAATAAAAAGAAATGAAATGCTAAAACATGCTAGAAGGTGAACCTTGAAAGCACTATGCTAAATGAAAGGATCCAGACACAAACCACCACATAATATATGATTCTATTTATATAAAATGTTCAGAATAAGCAAATCTACATAAAGAGAAAGTAAATTAGTGTTCATTTAGGGCTGAGAAATGGAGTGGGAATTAACTGTAAATGGATATAAAGAATTTTTAATTGGATTGTTTGTTTTCCTTATATCTGACATATCATTGCCAAATATGTTCTCCCATACAGTGGGCTCTTTTTTCGTTTTGTTGATGGTTTCCTTTGCTGTGCAGAGCTTTTTATTTTGATGTAGTCCCATTTGTTTATTTTCTCCTTAGTTTCCTTTGCCCTAGGAGATGTATCTGTAAACCTATTCTGAGATTTTGCTGCCTATGGTTTCTTCTAGGATTTTTATGGTTTCCTGACTTACATTTAAGTCTTTTATCCATTTTTGAGTTTATTCTTGTGTATGGTGTAAGTTGGTGGTCTAGTTTCATTTTTTTTGCATGTATCTGTCCAATTTTCACAACACCATTTATTGAAGAGTCGCTCTTGACTCCATTGTATGCTTTTGCCTCCTTTGTTAAATATTAATTGAGCATAATGGCTTGGGTAGATTTCTGGGTTCTCTGTTCTGTTCCATTGATCTATATGCCTGTTCTTGTGCCAGTACCAAGCTGTTTTGATTACAGTGGCTTTGTAGTATAACTTGAAATTTGGAGGGACCTGGAAAGTATCATGCTAAGTGAAATAAGTCAGTCAGAGAAAGACAAGTATCACATGATTGCACTCACATGTGGAATCTAAGTAACAAAATAAACTGATGAACGGAGTGGATCCAGAGACATGGAAACATGGAACAGAGTGTGGAATCTCAGAGGGAAGACAGGGGAGGGTGGGTGAGTGCCAGGTAATGAAGGCCTGGGGCAGGGTGGCCTGGAGGGGGCCAATTAGGGAAAAAAGGGAACATAAAAAAAAAAATTTGGGGGGGGTGATGAAAACATTCTAAAACTAGATTATGGTGATAGTTACACAATTCAGTGAACTTACTAAAACCATATAATAAAAAGAAGTGAATCTTATAATGTATAAATTATACCTCAATAAAGTTTTTAAAAATCCTAGACAATTATATGACTAAAAATCTGGTATTTTCATTATTCATGTGGAATCTCTTTCTGTTTTATATAACATTTATTTTAACAAATGCACTCAATAATATATAATATAATATTAGTTTTCTACACTAAAGCTTTACAATTGCCTGTCATTAGATCATACCTATTCAGATTTAAACTCGACCTTAGTTTTAAAGCAATTACTCAGTTAAGAAATATATTTTAAAAGGAAAGAATATTTTTGTAATTAATACAGTGGTTTAAAAAGGTTTTGGATTGAACAGTGCATGACTCATTTGAAATGTTTACTTATAGGCTACAGTATAAGGAAAAGAAGCACAGAAATTGCTTCATTGTTCATTGAGTTTTGAGTTTTTGTGACACTTCTTTCTCGTCCAATGTTTTTTTGTATATTTGTAGTTTACCTCCCACTAAGCCTATGATTTAAGAAAGATGGGGTATTACTCTTATTTTACAGATGAGTAAGTATGAACTCAGATGGGTGGGTGATTCAGCTAAAATAACCTAACACCCAGGGGGGTTAACAACTATATCTGACATTAAACAGCGTGTCGTTCTACCATTGAACACTAGAGTGGCTTCAACTGCTAGGTGTTAGAGTTCTAATATTCACAGATTATTTCTATATGAAAGTGAAGTAGACTTCCAGTTTCCAGTCCAAAAGCTTAGACGTTGTCCCTTCCATCCTCACAACAAGAAAAAAGCTGAATGAACTGAAAATCAACAGCTCTTCTTAGATCCATCAGAGAATTGAGGTTACAGGGCAAACCACTGCCCCAAACACTGGAGCGACAGAAAAGTACAGAAAATCATAGCGCACCAGGAACAGAAACCACCATGGAGCCCGGGAGCAGCACTTCAAGGGGATCTGTAATTGCTGGGGACCAAGCTTGTGGACCAGCTTGAGAAATAAAAACTCCTGGGACGCACCCAAAGGAGGACCCGCTACATTCACCAGTTTTACCTCCAGGAGACCCATTAGGTTCTCAGGTGAAGATCAGGGAAAATTACCCTGGAACTTCCCACAGAAAGATGGGAAAAGCAGACGTTTTTTAAATACACCCAGAGCACTCTATTCAGCTTTACTCTGCTCTGCCTTTACCTGCCCTCAGGAGAAACTATTTTCCCAGAGCCCAACTGGCCTGGGGGAAGGGAAATACCCAATTCCAGCCCCCTCTAGCCTTCGCATCCAATTTAATAGAGGAAAGGGGGGATGGGGAGGACAAGATGAGAAGTACTCATGAAGGTCTCAGCCCAGGGACCCAGGCTTACTAAAAACTAAAACTTAATCATCGGATTATAGAACACTTCTCTGCCCCTAACTTTATCACCACATCAGTCAGATTCCTGTATAAGGATTACAGCTAAAAAAAAAAAAACCCCTGCAAGCCTCAGATCCGATTTAGGAAGGAATCTCTAGGGGAGACAAAAAGGACACTAAAGGAAATTTAGCCTCTGACACTATGACTATAGTAACAGTAAACACAGCCTAACTCCTACCTAGACAGACAAACAAAACCTCACACGGAAGGCCTCAGTTTCTTTTACCCAATACATCATGTCTGACATTCAACAAAAAAATTACAAGACATGCTAAAAGGCAAAAACAAAACAAAACAACAAAAAACACAATGCGAAGAGACAAGCAAGCATCAGAACCAGACTAAGATATGGCAGCGTTTTTGAAATGATCAGACTGGGAATTTAAAATAACTATGATTAGTATGTTAAGGGCTCTAATAGAAAAAGTGAACTACAATTCAAGAACAGATGGTACTGTAAGCAGAGAGATGGGAATGCTAAAAAATAAAATAAAAAAGATGCTAGAAATAAAAAAAAAACACTGTAACAGAAATGAAAAATGCCTTTGATGGGTCCAGCAGTAGAAATAACATGGACAAAGAAAAAATCAATGAGCTTGAAAATATGTCAGTAGAAACTTTCAAAACTGAAAAACAAAGAGAAAGAGCCTTCCCCAGAAAAAACAAACAAACAAACAAAACCTGCTCCTTTGCCCTACAATCCAAATCTTCTTGGGGAGTTTGGATGTCTCTCATCCCCCTTCTACCACATGACTTCCATATCTCTGTTTCCATTGGCTTCTTTTGATCTAGTGTCCTTTTCATGGGTGGGGATGGAGGGGTGAATCTCAAAACAAAACAACCAAACCTCTTTCTATTTATCCATTACCCTTCCCATCTTCCATCTTGTTTTCTTCCTTCCTTTAACTGCTAAACTCAAGTGCACGATTGTTCAATACATTCACAATTACAACCCCACCACATCATCAAGACCTAGTTATGTCAACGTTACTACACAGGAGTGAATTTCTGACTCAATTCAAAAGTCATTTCTCAGTTTCTCATCCACTTTAAGTTCCTTGTGTTTTAAAATACTTTCATAAAGCAAATGATCCTTTATGAAGTGAATAAATACATGCTAATTTATCTGTTTCCTGTAAGACAGACAGGTTTCCAAGTTAGGGTGCTGCCAAGGAAGGCTGTCTGAGCCTCTAATGGTAAAGTTGGAGTTTGGGGTTTGGCTCCCCAGTCGCCAGGCAACATTATCACTGTTCCAGAGCTGACTCACTCTAACTCATAAGAGACCCAGCATAAAATCCCAAATGCTGAGTTATTGATTGGCATGAGGAAACATAACTGTTGGGCAAAAGGAATCTTCCTATCAGCCTGATCATCATATCACTGAGGAAGTTTCATGGTAGCCAAACTATCAAGATAAAGGGAGTTAGGTACCTAATTTGAATTCTTGAATAATATTAGGACTCTGGTAGCCTGACCCACCTATCTTTTCCCACTCTTCTCCACAGTATAGGAACCTGTCGTGCCAAGTTGTTCTAATTCTGCTTTTTCTAGGCTTTGTGACTAACTAACCTCTCCTCTTAATCACCCACCTACGTATTTGGCTGTAAAATAAGTCTTTAAGACACTTCCAGACTATGACTGTTAGCTTGTCCGTTGTTTAGGGTAATCAAAATAACATTGCTCAGATCCTGAAAATAGTTCCAAGTTAAGCTCCCAATATTTGTGCAAAGGCAACATTAATGGGATAATGGTAGTAGAAAATGGCTGTATTATTAGTAGGTAATATAAAAATCACAGCCATGAACAATTATAGAAAAACTGTCAAACTAAGCTTGGCTGGATCCCTTCACGTTTCATTAATATTCACTTACTATTTGTACATTTATTCTGTAATCTATTAGCACTTGTTGCAAGATAATCAGTTGCAAGGGCCAAAAGTTTAAGAAAAATTTATGGGAGAATACTTAAAATTGAGAAAATTCTTAAACACTCTCCCCATGAATTGAGAAATGACCACTACTATTTAGTTACAATGGGATAGTACTAATGCAGGAGTATAATTTGAGAACTGCTACTGTACAGTGAATTACTGAATACTTTAGATGCAGTGAACAATAATTTTATTTTTCTCTATTATAAATGTACAAATTGAGTAGAGAAGCAAAAATATTTTATAGTACATATCTGCTTTGTAAAATTTGGAAGAAAGGATTCTTTTTGCTTAGATTTTTAAACCTTATATGGCACCCATTTTCAGAGAGAAACCAGCAAAGTTTTTAAAATCCTTAAGGATATTTTTCTGAATAAATGTATTTTACTATAATATGGAAAATGATACTAAAGATGATGAGACTATGATTGAGTGGCATAGTTTATGCTTTATCATTTACTTGCTAGTTGGGGAAGTCACAAGCCCTAGAGAAGCTGTTCTCAAACATTAGTGAAATTCAAATTCAACTGGAGAGCTTGTTAAAGCAGATTTTTTAAGTCAGTCTTCAGAGTTTCTGATCCTATAGGTGTGGGGTAGAGCCTGAAACTTTCACTAACAAGATGTAGATATTGCAACCACACTTTGAGGACCACTGCTCTATTCCCTGGACTGACTATGTTCAACTTCAAAGTCCTTGGTTATCTCTCTCCCATTCCCCAGTGGTTCAACAAAACTTTATCACCTCATACTCATTTTACTATATCATTCCTACTTTTTCAGCATCGCCACTTTCCTACAGGAAAAATTGGAGTCATTGGATATGAACTGCCTCAAGTTCTTATTCCTTTCTCCAGTCTATCCCATTTCCATTTTAAGGCTCATCTTACTTCCCAGTCTCTTGATCAAAAGCCTTCCCATGTCTTCCAGTATCTAATTCCCTTTACATCCTAGAGATTTTGTCATTGGCCCTCTTCTATCTCAAGTGTTCAATCTTTCCCTCTTTACCGATTTCTTCTCCAAAGCTTATAAGTAAGGTCAAGTCCTTGATCTTGGAAATCTGTCCTGTGATCCTGAATATTTCTCTAGCTACTCTCTTTATTTTCACAGGCCACTTTCTTGGAAAGAATAACTCACTTGATCTCTCAACTCCCTTATTCACTTTTCTCTTTTCAAATCACTACAATCAAGTTTCTAATCTCTCTATTGAGGCTGCTTTGCCAAAGGTTATTTTGAACCGGCTAAGTCCAATTAACCCTAATTCTCATTTGAGTACCATTCACCCTCTGAATCTCTCTGCTCTCCTGGTTTCTGTGACACTACCACAGTGATGGCGAACCTATGACACGCGTGTCAGAGGTGACATGCGAACTCATTTTTTTGGTTGATTTTTCTTTGTTAAATGGCATTTAA
>NW_005355115.1:2235366-2243498 GCF_000412655.1 Myotis brandtii
TAAGTCTTTGTTTTACTATGGTTGCAAATATCAAAAAATTTTTATATGTGACATGGCACCAGAGTTAAGTTAGGGTTTTTCAAAATGCTGACGCACCGAGCTCAAAAGGTTCGCCATCACTGCACTACCACTGTTCTTTGTAAGACTCTTCCTTCCCCTCTCCCATAGAATATGGATGTCTAGAACCCAACCTTTCATTCACTTCTCTTTGTTCAAAGCACGCTCTCTTGGGCATTTCATTGTCTCCTATTGGCTTCAGTTGTGACCACACAGATTCTGTGAGAATATTTTTAGTTCCAAATCTAGGAACAGGGTTAAATTCCATATCTAAGTGATGTGTGTAGAATGTTGTATGCTGTATGCTATATGCTGCTAGTTCCCAAATCTAGATGTTCAGCTACTCTCTTGGGCTCCAGACATTATTTTAGCTTCCATCTCTACCATTCTGTCTGCTAGTCCATTTTGCTACTGGTTATAGCCACCTGACATTTTGTGTGGTCAGCTTAACCTCAAAATGTCTAACCTGCCACTCAATAAGTTGAGAAATCTTAGAATCATCCTGGTGTTTGCTCTCTTTGTCTTACTTCCATAGCAATGGCTAAGTCCTATAAATTCTACTTCCTTAGTATTTTTCCCACTTAGTATTTTTTCCTGTCATCTTCTATGATTTCCTACTGCATTGACATAGCACCAGCCCATATCATCTCTTTCCTGAATTGTTAGCTCTTTCCAATTTTTTACCCTTCCATCCTTTGTTGCACGTTACTGCCAACTTACTATCAAGTAAATTTAATCATGTCATTGCATTAAAAAAAAAAACTATTTCCAAGGTCCCACATTTTAAAAAATTAAAGTATAATTTTTTAACATAATGCATAAGACTTTCTTTGATCTGGCTTCTACCAAGTTTCTGCCTTCCCTTCTTAGATGCTATGATCCTATCATGCTGAGTAACATGAAATTCCCTCTAACACACTGTGGCTTTGCTCATGCTGCTCCCTCTGCCTAAATTATCCTTCCTCATTGTGCTCAACTGTTACTCATCTTTCAAGACTCAGCTTTCGAGCCATCTTCCTGACAGTAATAATAATGAAAACCAACATTTACTAAGTGCATATTATGTGTCAGGTACTTTATATTTTCACATAATCCTCACAATAAGACTTAGAAGTTTGTATCGTCCTCATTTCATGAATGAAGCAAGTGAGGCTCAGAGAGGTTGCCTGTCTTGGCACCTTTTCTTTTCAGTCAACACGTAATGCCTTCAAATAATTACTCCCTACTTTGTGTCTGTGTTATAATCTACACATAAGTAAGTGAGATAATTTATATTACAGATGATAGTTTTGAAGGAAATGATCTCCAAATTGTATAAAAAAATATTAGTAAGCCTTCAAAGGTCTGGGCTGCTGGAATCTAAGAAAAGTAAAAAAGATAACCAAACTACTCAGCATTAGAAATGACTAAGAATTTGCGGGTGGGGAAGAGCAGGAAAAGAGAATGGAAAGAAATGGAGGCGCTGTAGAGAAACGTAGTGTGTGGCAAGGGGACTTTTTACAACAGGCATTTACATTACATTGTGCTTCTGCGATGTAAACTACTTTTCATCTTTTCAAAATGTTAGTAAAATCAGCTCTCTCCATATAGAGCTCTGTGAAAAGGCTTTGGGGTGAAATCTAGAAACAGGTCTAAGTTCCACATAGGAGTGAATGTCTGTGGAACAAGGACAGTTGGCAGGTCACCCACAACTTGATGAATTTAGCACAAGTGGAAGTTCAGAGCCAGAGGGGACTGTGTGAACATTAGCTCCCCAGATATCTTGATTTGGGCATCGGGCCTGCAAATGAGGAGGAATGGAGGCGAGCCAATCTCAACTTAGAACTTAGAAGTCACAGAGATCTCAGCTGACGTCTTGGGTACATACAGGGGTGAGCAAAAGTAGGTTTACAGTTGTGAGTACATGAAACAGAGTTTATTCTTGCATTATTTATGAGTTATTATATTATTTTCCATATGGACAACTGTAAACCGACTTTTGGCCACTCTGTATTATCATAGCACCAGTGCTCTCATTTATATACCTTTTTCACTCCTAAATTTATCAGTAAGAAGTCTTTTTGAGGGCAGAAACTCTGTATTATTTATCATTTTCTCCAAGGCCTAGGAATGACTGATGTGTTTAAAGGGTCCTCAATAAATGTTTGTTAAAAAAATAATTGTTATATTGACATATATTTATTGAATTCAGAAAATATAAAACCCTGAAACCTGATATGGGATCTTGTATTTAATATATTTTGATGTCTAATACATCAAAAATACAAACATCATAAAATTATTCAATAACTAACTAAAAACTGGAAAATGTTAACTATAAATTACTGAACATTTCCAATGTGTCAGGAACTTTTCATTTAAATCCTGATAACAACTCTCCCACATAGGTGTTCTTGTTCCTATTTTACAGTGTAATAGTTACATATTTTCTGACAGGTTGAATAATTTGTCCAGGGTATTATGGCTAGTTAGTGGCACCAAAGCCCATATTTTCTTCACTATATCTGACTAAATTAATATGGTTATTTTAAATATATTCTGAAAAGGGAAAATACAGCTTATGCTGCATCTATAAAAAGCTAAAAATAAAAATGACTTGGTCAAATATGGGGATATAGTTCCCTGATCACTATTTAACAATTGATCTGAGCGCTCCTTAATCAAAATAGGTTTATTGCATCCAGCTTCAGAGTGTGAACTAGGAATAACAGGTCGCATTAACCATACTGCGGTTTATTTCACTCCTGGCACTGATTAATTGTTGGCCCTGTTCCCATGCGCAATAAAAAAATGCATATGCAATAAAATGGAGGCAGTAATTTTAAAAATTCACTAAATATATTCAGTTTTACATGCAAATATTTCAATGAAAATACTTTGGGGGACTGGATGTTTCTACATATTTGTCTCTCCTTTACTTCCAGGTATTGACTGACTGACTTACCCCCCAAAAGTGATTTTTTTTTTTTTTACAGGGGATGTTCAACCTTCTTCACATCTTCTTACAACAAAAGGAAATTATCCCTTGACATATGTTATACAGGTCTAGACAGACCTCTACTCTGGGAGCAGGATTAGAATATAATTAAATTATTATTATAAGAAGTTACAAATACAAACTTTTCTTCATTTCTTTTTAAAAAATATTTTTATTGATTTCAGAGAGGAAGGAAGAAGGAGAGAGAGCTAGAAACATCCATGATAAGAGAGAATCATTGATTGGCTGCCTCCCGCACACCCCACACTGGGGATTGAGTCGGCAACCCAGGCATGTGCCCTGACTGGGAATTGAATCATGACCTCCTGGATCATAGGTCGATGCTCAACCACTGAGTCATGCCGGCCAGGTTTTCCTTCATTTCTATAAGAACCCACTTATCATGATAAAAACATTACAGATAATATGAACACTGAACTTATTTATTGGTGCCTACAACTGAATTCTTGATCTCTTACACCCACCCAACACATTCCATCCTCAGTCTTTCTCATCTCAGTTCACATAAATTCATCTTTCCAGTTTCTCAGACTTAGTCTTCCTTGATTCCTCTCTTTCTCAAGAACCTCGATTCTGATCTGTCAGTAAATAGTATTGATTTTCAAAATGCTTCCAGAATCCAACCATGTCTATGGCATCTACTTTAACAACACACGTACAGGCTATCATCATCTCTTGCCTGAGTAACTGCAATAGGACCCGTAACTCTACAGGTTATTTTAAAGCCAAAATAAAATCATGTCAATCCTCTGCTAGTAGCCTCCCAGTCCCAGGCATACAGGCCTTCTGCCATTTGCCCCCCTAATATCTTTGTAACCTTTCATTACACTATTTTCTTCTTGGGTCACTATTCTTCAGCTAACATGACCCCTGGCCATTATTGCAACTTATTAGGCCTGTTTCCACTTCTGGGCCTTGGCATGGGTCATTTTCATTGCCTGGGATGCTCTTTCTTTAGCTATCTGCAGCTGTCTCCTTCATCATCTTTAAGTCATTATTCTAACACCCCTTCCTCAATTTAAAATCCACAATCCTCCAACCCTCCTGTGCTTCATCTCATTCCATATCCCTTCCCTATTGTATCATTTTTTCCCCCCTGTAACACTCATGGGCTTCTACACATATATAATTTAGGTATTTATTTTGTTTATTGTCCAACTTCTCCTACTAGAATATGAGTTTCATGCTGACATAGATTTTTGTTTGGTTCACTGCTATATCTGCAACTCCTAGCATGATCTCAGACATATGGTGGACCTACAATAAATATTTGTTGAATGAATGAAATAATGAGCACCCATCACTCATACTCAGTGAGTAGACCTTATCTTCGAGAGTTGGGGGAGAAGTAAAAGTTGTTTGTTTTTAGCACAGAAGTATATTACATATTGGATTTCATGGAAATAGGGGTAACAAAGTTTCCACGTGTCTAGAGAGTTCAGGGCCCTTTGAAACCTTGATATTCTAAGATTCCTTTCTTACTCTGAATCTCAAAAACATGATCATTTTCTCAGCAGCTAAGCACTAATTTTAAAAGACCCCAGAGTATTAAACCTACAATGAGGGGTTCCTAAGAGGATGGATCATGATTATAGTTCTACAAGCTGCTCAGTACTGCAATTCTTTTTTAAAAAATGATTTCAGAGAGGAAGGGAGAGAGATAGAAACATCAATGGCAAGAGAGACCCACTGATTGGCTGCCTCCTGCACGACCCCCACTGGGGAGATTGAGCCCACAACCCAGGCATGTGCCCTTGGCCGGACGTGAACCCGGGACCTTTTAGTCCCCAGGCTGACACTCTATCCATTGAGCCAAACCGACTAGGGCAGTACTGCAATTCTTAACATTTCTTCTCTCATCATGTTTTGCTATTCCTACTTTGAAATATATAAATGTAATTGGAAGGTATGGGAAGCTAATTATTATTTTTAATCATCACCAGAGGATGAGGGTATTTATTCCATTGATTTTTTTTAGAGAGAGTGAAAGGGAGGTGGGGAATGGGGGAGAGAGAGAAAAACATTCATGTGAGAGAGACACATTGATTGGTTGCCTCCAATACATATCTGGACCAGGGTCAGGGATTGAACCTGCAACCCAGGTATGTGCCCTTGACCAGAATGGAACCCACCACCCTTCATGCAAGGGCAGATGCTCTGACCACTGAGCACAGTGGCCAGGGCATGAGTAGCAGATTTGATTACACTCTGAATAATTATGTAATGTACCCTCCCACATATCAGTGTATTTGATTAGTACATATTTTTTCACATGGTCTTTCTTTTGAAATGCATATTACTAGTTGAACACTGATAATCGGCCTAAAGCAAGAGCCCTTCATATATATTCATGTAATTTTTGGTAGCACAAATATGAATGATGAAATTATTCTGTACAACTTTGGTCATTCTTGTTTTAAAGGAGCATAGGCTGTTAGGGCTGCAAGGTTTTAGTTATCTGGTTTGATCACCTCATTTTACAGATATGGAAACTGAAGCCCAACAATGTTAAGTGACTTATCCAGGTACCACCGAACTCAGTAATCTTTTTTGTTGAAACAACTTGTTCTAAAACTAAAATAAGGCACCTTTGAGATGGCAAGAAAAATAGTTCTTAAATGAGGCAATTAACTGAATATAGCAACAATGCAATATGCAAGTCTAAACAATATGCAGCTCTAGCCATAGTTACTATATAAGCATTATAAATCTAAGGCAAATATTTTTTAAAAAAGGGTAAAATAATTGATATGTAGGAAAGAAAATGCCTCCACAAGTATCCTAATAAGAGTCATGGACCACAAGAGTTAAAATTTGCAGGTGAACTATCCCTATGGCATTTACGTGAGAAGAAACCACTTTATCACAAGAATGGTTCCATATTAGGCATGACTTCTGCCGTTCTTTGGAGAATTAGGGCTTCTTTTATTACCTAATCTGGCCATTCTTTTAAGATGCCAAGGGGCATTTTTACTTAGGTATGTTTACTTTCTCTTTGCACTAGTGAATCTATGGGAAGGTTATTATGTCAGGGGAATGTAGAAGTCTACAGTAACAATGCTTTGTTTTCCTTTAACAGCTTTGTTCAAGGGATGGAGGCATCCTTGTGGTATAATCTATTCACTTGGTCTCCTGATGTGTTTTTTCCACATGCTTTGGAAATCACATATTTTTCTGAGAGGTGGCAGTCCTCAATGTCTTAATTTCAGCCACAGCTTGTTTTAGCTTTGTTATGATTAAGATACACTAATAGCATTGATAGTTCAGGATAGTTGATATTAATCTAATGGAAACTATTTTTTAATGGAAAATATTTTTGACCTTTTGTGTACAGCAGTGCTCACAAACTACAAAGTGATGGCTACATCAAAATCTTAAAAATGAATTGTAATAGATTCCAGGAGGTAGGAACATTAGAATAAAGCATGCGACTTCAAAGCTAAGATCTCTGCCAACAGCACAATTTACAATTTCCTAAGAGTGATTTTTTTAGCTCCTTCAACCAGAGTCTTATTTAACTCAGTTTCCTTTCTCCATGGCTCACTTTCATTAACACCTGTTGTGTGTGATTGTATGTTGGTTAGACACCAGAAGCCTGAGAGTAAGAAGATCTGGGTTCGATTTTGAAAAACTAGGTCAAATCTGGCCTCCATGCGATGCAGGTAGAACTCCTGTGCAAGAACTACTATGGCAACATTAATTGAACATAATTTTAAGTGAAATGATCTGCTTTGGATATTTCCTTAGATGCAATAATTTTCTATTTTCTTGGTAATGTATTTGAAAGGGCTTTTCAACTATTGTATAAAGCAGTCTTCCTTTGTAAGAAATTAACGACAATTCTGTTACTTTTCCCTATGTTCTACACTTCGCACAGCATTGAATTGAGCTGATTTATACATTATAGTGAGTTTCCACATCCTAAATATATTGGTTCTTTTGGAACTTGAAGTATTTAACAAATATTGAAATGTTAGGTATATGAGTGTAAACTAAACACAAAAACTAGGCAGCTACTACAACACAACGACACACAACTACAACCACAGAGGAAATAACCAAATAAACTGCTATTTTAAACATTGTAAGCAAATAAGGGAAGGAAGGGGTTATTTTAGAACACAAATATTTATAGGCAAGAAAAAAAACTGAAGCAGTAACGCTTAAAAAGTCCTGAAGGTTAGTTGAATCTCTATGAAGTATGTTATACTATTTGACATCATAGGAGTAGACATAAGCATGCTTATTCGTCTTCCCTAAGCAGCTGAAAAGCATGTTAATATAACTAGCAAGACCATACAATATAAAGAATAAAGTAACCAAAAATCATTGTCTTACGATCCTATTATTTAAAGAACTACACCTGTATCAATCAAATGCGAGCGAACAGGGTGTACAGTTTAATAGTGGGGGGCGGGGGAGGGGTGCAAGACTTAAAAATAAGAAGGAACAGGCCAAAATTAAGGAAAAATACAGAAAAAAAAGTTTCAATAATAAAAACGTGGGTCCTTAAATGCCCGAGTTGGTAACAAGAGTAGAGTGAAAGACTTCTTTGTGGACCATCTCTCCACCCCCCCTCCTATCCTGCCTCTCTAATGCCTGTGCAGGGGTAGGGTGGGCAGTGGTGCAGCGAAGAATCTGGTGTTTCAAGTTCCCAGAGAGGGTTCCAGTGCACCCCAGGCACTACGGTGCTGAGGGGGCGGCAGGTCTTGTCTCATCCCTTGGCCTCAATTCACCATTCTAAAAGCCCTCTCCGGCTCCTTTCCTGAAGACAAAGTTACAGGGGCCGATCTCTGACCTGAACTTGAAAACAAACTTCCAGGAGTCGGCCACTGATTCCCTCTCAGCTCCACTCTTACAGAACCCAAGCCTGGCCCTGGAGCGCCCTTCGGTTCTCAGCTCAGACCCACTCCTCTCCCAGAAGCCCCCGCTGTAGACCTGACTCAAGGTTCAAGGTCTCCCGCCCGGGGCCCAGCGGCCACTCCCACTGCGCTGGGAGAGCGCAGCTCGCGCGCTCCACGACGCCCCGCCCCCAGAGAGCGTGGCGGAAGTGGCTCGTGGGGGAGAGGGAAGGAGA
>NW_005355115.1:2244043-2268415 GCF_000412655.1 Myotis brandtii
GGGAGCGCGCGGCGAGCGGAGCGGGGTGTGCTGGGGTGTAAGCAGCACCTCCTGGGGTCACCTAGGCAGTGTTTTGGGAGGAGGAATCCTTAAAGAAGGGATTTTTTGCGTTATGAGCGGGGTGGAAGAAGAGTTAGGTGGCTTTAGAAGTGTAATATCCAAAAAAAAAAAAAAAAGGAAAAGAGGGGCTCTTCTCTGTGGGGTGAAGCCCCAGCTGTGACCCCCAGGGAACTCTTGTCGCATGTCTTTGGGTGTTTCTGGCCCGTGAAATGGGGACAGAAACAGGGTAGCTCGGCCTCGTGAGGACTGTACGCGGTGATCCACGTGAAACTGCTTAGAACAGCACCAGGCACTGGTCAGTTACACGTCAAGTGTAATTAATTTCCGTCTCCGCGTTTTCAGATAATTCAGAGTGACTGTGAGCTTGTTTTTTTAAATTGAAAATCAAGACACGTGGTCTGACAAGCCACGGGGTGGGTTTGCAGGGACAGTGGGATGCAGCACTGACACCGAGAGCCCGCCCTGCACATCCCTTATTCGTGTACACGTGGGTAAATTCGTTTAGCAGCATGAGGCTGGTGGAAGCTTTGAGCTAATTCCCTGGAAAGTGGATCGTTGATGGGGAGGACCTCGGGGCTTAGTCTATGTGAGCGGCAGACCTTTTTAAGTGGAATGAAGTTAGCTCTGCAAAGGTTTACTTGAAGACCAAATAGACGGAATTTGGGGGAGGTGTGGTGGATGTTCCAGAGAAGCCGGATTTGACTGAGGGTGAGGAAACGTTTCTAACCGCACTTGCAAAAACAGAATGCGTGTTATTGTGCTATTGCAAGTTCCTGCCCTCTGGGAATGTTCAAGCAAAGATCCAGAGCAGCCTAGGTAGACTCTAGAGAGCATCACTTTCTGCCACGATGGAAATACTCTGTAATGATCTGTGGTACCCACTAGACACAGGTGGTTCTTACACACTGGAGATGTGACTAGGGTGCTGAGGAACTTAACCTGTTAATTTTACATGAATTAAAATACGAATAGCCCCATGTGGCGAGTGGCTGCCTTATTGGACAGCAGAAGGTCAAGAATCTCTAGACTCTGAGACCCCTTCTACTTTGTGATTTGGTTGAGTTTAAATCAGAGAAGCCAACTCTTGGAACACCTATTGCCTTAGGGCAGCGATTTTCAATGGGTGTGCTGCCTGCCTCAGGCACACAGGTGCACCACAAGAATTTTTAAAATATGCAATACCTGACTCTTTAGTCAGGGGCACTGACCTCTTTTCCCCTTAGATTGTCAAATAAAAAAATGACAACAGCCAACACAATAATAGCTATCTGGTGTGAATGAATCAAAATTATACCTATATTTTTTTTTGTCAGCTCAGCAAAAATGCAATGTATTTTTTGGTGTGTCACAGTATTTTAGTAATTAGTTTATGTGTGCCACTAGATGAAAAAGGTTGAAAATCGCTGCCTTAGGGAATCATAATTATATTCAAATAATGCCTTTCATTAAAGTACTCTAGTTCAAAGCATGGATCTGTTACTAGTTATTTACAGCTTGACAAATTAAAACAAAGCATTCTTTTGTCTCCTAGGTTGTACAGCTAGTGCCAGATTCATTTGGAGAGCCATAACAGTACTAACCGGAGTTTCCTTTAATCATTATTGTACTATGTTGTGACCATGGTTTCCTCTTATCTTTTATCATTTTGGTTAGTTTTTAGCAAAAACTTTTCAACACTTTTATTCTTGAAGTGTTTTTCGTTTGAAAGACAGTGTCTTTTTTTTTTTTTTAACATTTGAGCATTGGGCCATCTTAGAAGTAGTTCTGTGGTTATCAGTTTATAAGTATTCAGAACTTTTAAAGAGATAAGTCTGAAACTTGGTGATATTTTGCAAGATTATTTTCTTTGAAATATGTAGATCTGTTTTTTTCTTCAAGCAAATGTTTATTTGAAAATAAAACTTAACTGTGGCCCGATGTCTGTAAAATGGTGACCTTCGTTTCAAGGTTGAAGATAATCATTAGATCTGGAACAAAACTTAAAGCTCATGAATTAAGCATATACAGAGAATAAGTCATTACATACAATTCAAGATAGTTGCTCTTATGTAGGGTGACTTATACCCCACTTTTTCTGGGACAGTCATGTTTGAGCCCATTTGTTCCAGCATAGTTATTAATAGAGTTCCTTTTACTATAAAAAATGCCCCAGTTGGAACCACATAATAATATGGTTTCTATACTTTTAGGTTTGTTGAAAATTGTAATATGTAATTTTAGGAGGATTAACTATATTGCAGTCTTAGAAATGTACTTGCTTTTAAGTAGTGACAAAGTTATTGCTTATGAGCTTAAATAATAGATGAGATATCTAGAATAAGACTAGCAAGTGACCTGTCCATTTAAGCCACTGGTAATTTAAAGATTTTGCTTTTCTCCTTAAATCTTGGGCAGCTTGATTTTTGGTTCTCTCTAAAAAAGTGATCTTTGGTGTGGGAGGTTGCAAAGAGTTAGGCCATGTTAGTTAAATCAGAAGATTGAGTTTTGTTGTTGAAAATAATGCCTGTTTTTATTTTACAGTGAGGTTGAGTAGTGAAATCAGTCAGAAATCTGCTTTTTATGTATTAGAATGTTAAAGAAAAATTTTGCGTAAAGTTCACTTAAATAGTAAGCCAGATGCATTATTATATTAATAGAGGCCTGGTGCACGAATTTGTGCATGGGTGGGGGGGTCTGGCCTGCCTGCCCCCATTGGGCCAATTGGACTGGGCCGGCCAGGGGGAGGGGATGCAGGAGGTTGGCGGGCCAGCCCTGTCCCTGATTGGGGTGGGGGGCGGCAATCATGGGCAGGGCCAGCTGGGGGAAGGGGCCATGGGCAGTTGGCCGGCTGGCTCCGCCCCCTGGTCGAACTCCCAGTCAAGCCCCCGGTCGAGGGGACAATTTGCATATTAGCCTTTTATTATATAGGATTTGAATTTATACTATAGTGAATACAATATTTTATTGAGAGACACACTTTGCTTGAGCCCTCATTTCTCTGATGGATAAATAAAGTAACTCATGTGGTGTGTTGGGTGTAGTGACATAGTAATCACCATCTCTATAGTCCTTTTTTTTTTTTTTTTAGAATACCTATTGATTTTTAGAGAGAGAAGAAGGGAGAGGGAGAGAGAAGAGAGAAACATTAATGTGAGAGTGCAACATCTATTGGCTGCCTCCTGCACTCTTGCACCCCAACCTGGGCATGTGCCCTTGACCAGAATTGAACCGGCAACCTCCTGATGCATGGGATGACACCCAACCAACTGAGCCACACCAGCCAATGGTCACTTGCTCTACCTCTTAAGGGTATTGAATAATGGATCTGGAAAAGATACTAATGTTCTGAAATGCATTGTGGATGGGTTCAAAAGAGCACTTAAAACTAATTCTGAAAACCAAGGTTTAGTCCTTTTCTGCTATAATTTCTCTTTGTGATTTTAACTGTTTACTTCTCTGAGCCTCAGTTACCTCATCAGTGAAATGGAATTGGTACCTAATCTTACCTCCTCACAGGGTAGTCGGAGGCCTCAGATGAGAATTATATAAATTGTCGTGTGTTACACATATTTTATATGTAAGTGGTTTTGTTTCATCTTGTCTACCTACTACCTCCAGTAAAGACTGACGCTATATCTGCAAAAATTGTTGTAAATTTTAATTTGTGAAACAGCACATAGAGTGTAATAGGCACCATTACCCAAAATTATTTTCTTTAACCAACCGTACTGTAAGTAACAGTAATGATGCTTTCTTGATCTGGTTACAAAATATTCTCTACACAAAACAATTCCTTACTACTGCTAAGAGAGAACCCACATTTTCACGGGCACTTGAGGTGTTCCTTTCGTTGTGCTAAATGCTACATCTTATTTATTTATCCAAACTATTAAGTCATTCCCACTTAATAGGTGGTATTGATGAGGCTCTTTCTGGAACTGATATCAGGTTATTTTTTTGCATTATACTACTGCCTCTAATAACAGCTAGTGGTTATTGAATGTTAGGAGGATAATGAATATGTAAATTGCATGCTATCTGGCATATGTAGTAGTTGAAAAAATTGCTGTGTTTGTTGAATTCATGGGACAATAAGTTGAAATGTGAATGTACTTTATAAATTGTAAGTACAATACAAATATAAATTATTTTAAAATCTCGAAGTGCACTTTTGCTATTTTAAATGCTGTAGAGGTTTTTTATGACTGAATCCTGTCTACTAGTATTTTACTTTTTTCATATTTGTTTCTGAATCTTTAAAAGACAGCTACTACTAATCATACCATTCTTTCTTGGAGAATATACATGTTTAATGATAATACTTTGTGATATGTTTTCAAGAAGCTATACTTTTGGTTGAATGATGATTCTTCTGCTTATTCATCATCATCATCATCATGAATTGAGAGCTTTTCATACAGGCACTGTCCTAAGTGCTTTATAGACATTATTTCATGTAAACTATGAGAAGAGTATTTTTAATTTCTACTTTAAAGATGAGGGAACTGAGACAGGGAGGTGATGTGACTTGCCCAAGGTCACATGGTAAATGTTAGAGCCTGTATTTGAACTCCAGAGCCCACCTCTTCACTGCTAAACTGAGTCAGCATAGGCAGGTATTTCACAACAAAGTTCACTATGACAAACACATTGTGGAGGTCTTGTGAGTTAATTATGATCAACTTTTATTTGTATGTTCCTTGTGGGATAGTAGAAAGAATTCTGGACCAGGTGTCAGGGGACCTCAGTTTTAGTCCCGGCTGTATCACTAAATAGTGATGTGTCCTTGGGCAGTTCAAGAAACCCCTCTGGACTTCAGTTTCCTCACCTGAAAAATGAGGGATTTGGATGAAATTAGTGATTTTCAAACTACAGTTCTGAATTTCAGATGTCTTAGGTCCCCCTCCCGACAATTTGCATAGTTATGCTTTTGTCTGTAATAGCTGTTTATCCATCTGTCTAAGCTTTACTTAAAAAAATTTTTTTTTTTATTGATTTCAGAGAGTAAGAGAGAGGGAGAGAGAGAGGTAGAAACATCAGTGATGAGAGAGAGTCATGGATCGGCTGCCTCCTGCACACCCCCACTGTGCCCTTGACCAGAATCAAACCTGGGACCCTTCAGTCCTCAGGCTGATGCTCTATCCACTGAGCCAAACCAGCCAGGGCTGAGCTTTACTTTTAAGCAAGGAATTTATGAACTTGCTTTTAGCAGGGGTGGAGAACCTCATCTGATCTGGCTCTGCCAAGGCATTAGGGGTGCGTTAATTAAATGTTTGATGAAATACAGCAGGCTAACTTTTAAGTTGATAATTTTGTATGGCCCGAGAATGATATTATAAATATCTATTTGGTAGAAAAAAGGTTCCCCACCCCTATTTTAAAGTCATCAGCCTCTAAGGTAACTTAATGACAAGTCCAGTGACCACTATGTGTACAACTTCTCAGTAATTTCACATTATTTTAGTTGCTAAAGGAGATAAGCATCTTTTGTAAATAAAGATACTAAAATGCGAAAAGGTTGGCGAATTTTTATTAAAATATGTATGTACATGGACTAGATATTTCAAGTTATCAGCTACCAGAATCAAAGCCTGTTTTTTGTTAGATTTGTGACCTTCACCCAATATTTTTACTTTTAGCTTCCTCATTAATAGGGAGAAGTATTTGTTGCTTGATAGGGTGATTATGAAAAAATGTGAGTTAATAAAAGTTAAAGACCCTTTATAAACTCTGAAACGCTTATACAAATTCATCTATATTTTACATGCCTACATGGGAGTAAATATCCCTTTTAATTTTTAGTTCTATGAACTATGTTTTATTTTTATTGAGAGTATTACAGATGTCCCCCATTTCTCTCCCTGTGCCTTCCTCCACCCGTCTCCCACCCCCTCTGATGAACTATGTTTTTAATCACATCAGATTTTACTGTTTATATTTAATATAGACTTATCATAAGGTTTAATATTTCTAAGATGTGAATCTAGATTAGAAGAGAATTTTGATGGTTAAAAGATCTCCTTCTTTGAGATCCTTGTCAAATATACTTACCTTTTACTACTAGAAGTATAATTGATTCCAAAATTTTGCACATATCTGAAAAGTTAGCTATTAGGTCATTCAATTATGTAATACCAGAGGCCTGGTGCACGAAATTCGTGTACGAGTAGACCTTCCTTCCCCTGGCTGCCAGCACCGGCTTCCCTCTGGCACCTGGGACCTGGGCTTCCCTTGCAGCCCTGGCTTTGTCCGTAAGGTCCGGATGGACGTCCGGTCTAATTAGCATATTATGCTTTTATTATTATAGATTTTATGTAAAAACTGTTACAATATTGGGAAAATAAACTTGCCATTTTGTCAGGGTTTGGTTGTTTATGTATTTTAGGATGATCTGGTAGATACATTTAAGAACTATTTTCAAAAGAAAATTTTTAAATAACTCAATCCTATATAATAAAAGGCTAATGTACAAATCAACCAAACAGTGGAACGACCAGTCACTATGACGCACACTGACCACCAGGGGGAGATGCTCAATGCAGGAGCTGCCCCCTGGTGGTCAGTGTGCTCCCACAGGGGGAGCGCTGCTCAGTCAGAAGTCAGGCTCACCGCTGGCGAGCACAGTGGCGGTGGCCTCTCCGGCCTTCCCCCTAGGGCAGTGATGGCGAACCTATGACACTCATTTTTTTGGTTGATTTTTCTTTGTTAAATGGCATTTAAATATATAAAATAAATATCAAAAATATAAATCTTTGTTTTACTATGGTTGCAAATATCAAAAAATTTCTATATGTGACATGGCATCAGAGTTAAGTTAGGGTTTTTCAAAATGCTAATGCGCCGAGCTCAAAAGGTTCGCCATCACTGCCCTAGGGCTTCTGGACTGCAAGAGGGCGCAGGTCAGGCTGAAGGACCTCCCCGCCCCAGAGTGCATGAATTTTGTGCACTGGGCTTCTAGTAGTTTCATAAGAGTACTGGATATGAAAGCACATGGAATAGAAACTTACATTAATGTGAGACTAAAGAAAAATATAATACAACTTCTCTGAGCAGTCTGTCACTAAGATCCTGTTATTTGTAGGTTAAAAAAAATTGCCTATAAAGCCAACTAGTGTATGTAGAAACACAGTTTATATGTCTGTTTGTCTATTGGGAACTTTATAGTTTACAGGTGGTATTCTTTTCATTTCAGATATATTTTTTGAGTGCTCATTATGTGGTGGCCATTGTTTTTTTTTTTAACAAAAATATATATGTATTTTTTATTGATTTCAGAGAGGAAGGGAGAGGGAGAGAGAGAGATAGAAACATCAATGATGAGAGAGAATCATTGATTGGCTGCCTCCTGCACGCTTCACACTGGAGATCAAGCATGCAACCAGGGCATGTTCTCTTGACCAGGAAACAAACCATGATCTCCTGGTTCATAGGTCCATGTTCAACCCTTGAGCCATGCTGGTTGGGTCTGTTGTCTTTATAACACCCCTCTGAGACAGGCAGAAATTATTGACAGGTGGAGAAACTGAACTTGAGAGATTAGTTGATCCTTATTACCAGGTTCTACTAAATTAATTCTCCTTAACAAAAACCCTATGATCATGACTTTTATTTCAGTTTTCTGCCTTATAACATCTGTAGGATTTCATCTCCACTTGAATATCTAATAGCTGTCTCAAACTTAACTTGGCCCCAACTCAATTTCTTTTTTTATCCTTTCCAATCTTACTGATCTCAGTAAATGGTATCACCATCAACCAGTTGCTCAGGTCCCAAACTTCAGAGTCATCCTTGACTGCTCTTCTCTCACACCCATGTCTAATCCATCAGTAAGTCAGCTCTGCTTTCAAAATATATTCCAGAAATCTGACCACTTATCATCATCTTTACTTGTTTCACTAATTCAAGCCACTGTTATTGTTCATCTATATAATTTCAATAACTTTCTAGCTGATTACCTTGCCTATACTAGTGCCTCCTTATAGTATATCCTCACAGCATCTGGAGTTAACTTTTTAAAACCTAAAACATTTCAAGTCACTTGGTTTTTGTTAAGATTTTATATTCTGGTTGAAGTCAACTTGTTTAATTAGTTTTCAAAGCATTTGTCACTACCTCAGATTATATTTATGTGCTTTTCTCCTGCATTATGTTGTATCTCTTCTGTCTAGCTTAATCACTACTCTAGCCCTAGCTCTTTTAACAGTGTTTGGCCTGTAGTAGGTACCCAGTAAATAATTATAAATGAATAAACCAAAGTACAGGTGATACACTGGCTTTAAATGAGAGGGTGCCTTTATTGTAAGAGGAGGGAATCAAGAAAGGATGTATTAGCTTTATTAGAGGAGAATGGAGGAAGTTACTAAGTGAAGGCTTTTTACTTCTCTATGAAGTAGGAGGTATAGTCACCTGCCAGTAGTTGGAGAGGTTATGGGGCAGAGGTTTATTAATAAATTAAAATAATTAGTATGTACTCAAATATTTAATGTTAAACCAAAAGAATTAGTAAGCTGAAACAATTAGATGTCAGAGAAATAATTCTTGATGGTTGTGTCACTGGGAAGGCTTCTTGGTGATAATGAGTTTAGGTCAGGCTTTTCTAGACCACTAGGACTTGGATAGGTGGAGAGGTAACAAGGTATTGCAAGCAGGAAAAACAATAAAGATTCAAAAGAACCTGGGATGGTTTGGGAGATATCGAATGTTTGGTTTGACTGCTATAGAAAAGGAACCTGGAGAGGTCCAGTGACAAGTTTTGTTTTCCAGGCAAAGGGGAGCCATTGGAGGCTTCTGAGTAGAGGAGTAACATATTTAGAATGAGTACTCTGGAGATATTTTGCAGAATTAATTAGAAAGATGGGAGGTTTAAAAGATAATGCAGTAAAGGCATTAAGGTAAAATTGAAAAGGAAGGGATTGATTTAGAGTTGCTTTTTTATAAGAAAAAATGTCAGTACCAGAGTTCCTGGTTGTAGGCAGGGAAGGAGCTGAACAATTTAAATGTCTTGGAGTTTTTGACCTTGTGTGACTGAAGACTAGTCGTGTTCTTATAGAACTGCTGGACATGGAAGCAGGTGTGGTAGTAGTATCAGATATTACAGAGAAGGGTTTTTCTGTCTCTAAATATGAAGTCTTTGATAATTGTTTTAAAATTGTGGTTCTTTACTTATATTACTCCCAATAACTTGTCATTTTGATCATTAGGTGTTTCTTATGAATATTTATAGCTTCTTACACATGTTAATTGGAATCAGACTGATTTGGATTGGGAAGACTTATTCCTATTCCATTAGATTTTAAGAAAAATAATTAATGAGTGGTAAGGCAGAATATTTCCTTAGATCATATATTGCTGTTTATGGTGCATCACAATTTTGAAAGTACTTTCACTTCTGAGATATGGGTAGTTTGGATTTGCTATTCACTTATCTCTGTGTTTTTTTTTTTAAGTACAGTTAAGTTTGGTTTATTTTCAGATTATAGGAAGTGTTCAATTTCAGTACAATTATCCCATAATAATTGACTGGTTCTGATGTTCCTCCTGTTCTCTCATAGTATCTTGTGCATTACAGTATCTCTAAGCTCATTGCATTGGGTATATCTGTTAACTTCAGTAGGTTGTAAGCTACTAAATGGCGGGGGTGTGTTTTTCTTATCTTTGTATTCTTTGTTATATCTTTCGGTCATTTTTTAATTTACCTACCATTTATTGAACATCAGCTATGTCAGGCAGTTTATTAGTTATTGAAATTACAGTGTTCCTGTTTTTAAGCAGTATAAGAAGTGCTATGATAGATACATCTTATTTCAGGATCTGAGCTCATTTTTTTTTGTATGGTAGGTGAATACAGATGATGTTTTAGTTATGAAAATGCAATTAGAAGCTGTTTCATAAAAATTGCGATTATTTTCAAAAAAGTTATAAATTATATGTGAATCATCTGTTCTTTGGATTATTCATGTTACTTCTCTTTTAGCAGATAATTGAATGGACATTTCAGTTTTATACCTTCCAAGTTCACTTGAAATGGGTCATATATAAATATGTTAGATTACCATATTGTTATCCCAAATACTAGGTATAGAAGTTTTAAAATTTGTACATTTTAATTTATTTTCTTTGAATTCTCAGTGATTGAGTGGCCATTTGGTATTTTTTTTTTTACAACAGGAGAAATTAAGATCATAATGTAACTTGAATTTTTTTTTTTTTTTTTACAAAACTAAAATGCAGTATATAATAATGTTGGCCTAACCATAATTGCTTCCTGCCTTTGGAGTTTTATGAAAATGAAAATGTTCTGAGTATAACAGTTTTCTATTTATATTATGTGAAATGTTCAAGTTATGAATGATTGGAATTGAGACTTGGGTGCTCAAAATCAGTATATAGGCCTGCTGAATTAATTTTCCTCAGCATGAGATAGTAGAAATGATAAAAAATTTCTACTGTCTTTTAATGAATGGGTAGAGTGATGGATTTCACAATTCAGATTTTGATGTTTTGAGAGTGCTGAAACTAGTAATATACTTCCAATTATTTGAGTTATTTTAAGCTAAAGATGTTTCATGGTATTTCTTTTTTGGTCATTTAATCATCAAAAATACGAGCTATAAAGAGAACATGCCCATTCCTTTTTTTAAAATTTACATTTGTGATTTACCGTAGTTAATTTTTGTTGTTGCAGTATTTTCTGAGGAAAGGAGTATATCCTTAAATCTCATTATGTTAAATTAAAAGATGTCAAATTTTCTATTCTGGAACAGGATTTTACAGGTGTAACATAGTATCTGCTATTGGCTTAGTGTTCAGGTTTAAATATAAGTATTAATCAGAGATGAACTTATTCCTTGGGTTCACATTTAAACTGTGGCATGTTGAAATAATCTAGGTCTCCATCTGCACATCTGAATTCATTTTGTAAAATATGGCAAACAGCTGCATTTCAATGGAAAGCTAAAACAACTGTAGGACATTAACCCATTGAGAAGATTACAGTAGGTTTTCAGTTCCATGTTAACTGTATTTATTAGAGAAAATTGACTTGAGTGCTTCTGCTTTTAACCGACATTTTTTTTTTTAAATGTCTGGGAGAAAGGAAATAAAGCACTGGAATGATAGGACTTTGATGTGTAAAGAAGTTAATGTCGAAAGAAGTTAATTATCTAAATCATCAAACAAAATGGGTATGGGAAATAATTATTTTAAAGATTCTAATGAGCTATCAACTCATCATGTCAAGAAAAATCTTATTCACCTGTTTGATTTAAAAGTTAAATAACTTGACTGTGAAAGGATGATCGTGGTTATAATAAACTAGGATTGGGACCTTTTACCTCTTACCAATAAATACTCTTGATGTGAAACATTTGCAGTAGGAGGACAACTGAAGAAAGCTGTGGTTTTAATATGAATTTACTTTCTGAAATGTCTCCCCTTTAGAAAGTGTTAAAGCAGGGTGACTGGATTTGTAAAATGAAAAAAGGGCAGATTCCTTCAACAATGTCTCAGGACATTTGGCCACAGGAAAATCCCACAGAATGGCATGTCTTCAAATCCAACATGAGTGAACTAAGTCATAACTGTTTTTGGAGCCTGGCGTTAATACACAATCTTTGAGTTTAACTTTTTCTCTAGGATATCATACCTCTCTGTCAGTCTTCTGTTGGGACAATAAGGGAAACATTTTCTAAGGTCTTTGAGGAAGCCAGGTTTCTTTGTTAGCACTTTGTCTTGATTCTTCAGGACTGTTCCTGGAAATTCTTGGTTTCTTGTCTATTTTCCCAATCTTGGATTGGTGATGTGATTTTTTATTTAAAGCTGAGTTCCCATATTATTTGTAGAAAATTACTTATTCCAAAAGGCTTTTTGAAAAAAAATAAAGCAAATTTAGACTTAAAAAAATAATGATGGTGTTTCATAGCATTAGCTTCTTTATTTGTTTTAGAATTTTGGTTTTCAGGCTCAATTTAAGTGAAACTTTTTTCCTTCTCTTTCTCTGCTCTTGCATTCTCTGTCTGGTGGTTTTGGCCTGGCCCTTGGACTAGGCCAGGGCTTATGTTGGCAGATAGCTGGTTCTGCCACAGAAGGTTATTTCAGATATTTCCCATCTAGCCACTCAGCTAGTGTGCTCTTGTTGTAGATCCCTGTCCCATTGCCTTCTCAAAAGCTTTATATATGGCCTATGTAGGCAGTGGTTGGTAGTAGGTTTTTTCCCCCAGCCACCTTTCATAAGGCCCTGCCCTTCCATCCTAGCTCTTGGTGAATGGCCCTGGTTCAGGTTTCCTTTATCAATTTTAGCCAACATTACCCATAGAAGTGGTCATATTAGAGAATGTATCAGGAGATAAATTTGGCAGCAATGTGGAGAATGAATTGAGATGGAAAGAGAGAAGCTATAAATAGAGCTTATAAAGGGCCATAGGGTAGAAAAAGAGAGGGAGAATGTAAGAGCATAAAGTAGAATTTATTTGACCTCTAAGAACATAAAGTAGACTTTATTTAGCTTTCAATAGATTATAGGGTGCTGGAGAAGGAGTCAAAGATAAATGACAGATTTTTGAGATAGGGTGACCGGTAACAGTAGTGATGTCTGTAGTGAAAACAGAACTTACAAGGAAATTACTTATTATTTGTTGAATTGCATTAAGGTCTTTCAGTGAAAATATTCAAGTTTCTTAAATTTTTGTGATTATGAAATGAGAGTAATCTAAATTTGTCATAAAAAAGCTGTTAGCAAGTCAAGAAAGAGACTTCTTAAGATCTTTCTGTTTATAACAAAGCAAACATTGTGTGCTTAGAACTGCTGTAAACATATTAGTTCATTTAAGCCTCACAACAACACTAAAAGGGTGAAATTATTATTCCCTTTTTACAGATGAGGAAACTGAGGCACAGGGAAGTTAAGTAACTTGCCTAAAGGATAGCCAAGTAGCAAAGATGGGATTCAAACCTGGGCAGTCTGACTCTGGACTCTTCCTAATTAGTTTACTATAATTAAAGTTCTTAGCACTGCTTTATTTTATCATTTGTTCTAAATGTAATTCTTCTTTAGAATTTGCAAAGCATTTTTATTTTAAAGAAAGTTATAGTATTGCAAGGTTTATATGACCATGAATTAATAGCTAACATTTATTGAGCACTTACTGTGTAATAAGGTTTTTATCTACTTGCATTATTTTAATATTATTTTATTAATTCTTATTTATGGGACAGTTATTAAATAAAATGGGATATATTAGGATTAGCATCTAGTTTTCCCATTAGTGTCAGCTTAATTTTATTGGGAAAAAAGTCACACAATTTAAAATTGATGAGTTACTTAACCATCTCTATATATCTATCTACACTAATAAAAGAGAAAGATGCAAATTGACCGTACCTTCACGATGCCCACCAGCCAATCAGGAGTGAGTATGCAAATCAACCCAACAAAGATAGCAGGTTACTTTGCATACGCAGGCGCTGAGCGGCTGGGGGCGTGATGCTTGCATCGACGCAGGCGTTCCACACTGCCCCAGCCGCTCCGGGCCTCTGGGCAGCGTGAGAAGGCGGAAAGGTGGCTCCGGGTTGGAGTGAAGGCAGAAAGGCAGCTCCAGGTTGGAGCGAAGGCAGAAAGGCGTCTCCAGCCTGAGTGAAGGTGGTGCCGGCAACCAGGGGAAGAAAGGCCCATTCTTGCACGAATCTTTGTGCATCGGGCCTCTAGTCTATATATATAAAAGTCTAAGTGACCGAACGACCGGTTGACCGGCCGCTATGATGTCCACTGACCACCAGGGGACAGATGTTCAATGCAGGAGCTGCCCCCTGGTGGTCAGTGCACTCCGACAGCCAACCTCCCTTGGCTGGCCAACCTCCTGTAGTCCCTCCCCCTGGCCAACTGGCCCCAATTGGCCCTGATCAACCCCGATCAGCCCTGATCTCTGGCCAGGCTGAGGGATTCCACCCATGCATGAATTTGTGCACTGGGACTCTAGTAAGATTATAAAGTATCACAATGCTTTCTTCTGATCTACTGATTGACTTTATATTATTTGTATTAAGGCTTTGGCTCATATAGGGATTAGATTGTGCTGGGATTTTCTAATTTTGTATCTTACAGTTGTACAATTTTATTCTGTAAATGAAATCTCACTTGGAACTCTATTTATATATTGAGTTTTCTGGTGTTCTGGATGGAACTGATGAGGTATATGCTTGGGGGCCACTGGGAGCTCCCTGAAATAGTGCCAGTGAGTCTTAGGGCTCCCTGGAACACATTTTGAAAACCACTGAGCTCTATTAAAATATTTTAATGACTATTTTTCTTCCATTACTTATAAAATATGTACTGAAATGTTTTATCACTCAAGGGAGTAATTCTTTATATCATACATGTCTAAGCAGTTTTTTCCCACCTTACTATTCCTTTTTTAAAAAATACATTTTTATTGACTATAGAGAGAGCAAGGGAGAGGGAGAGAGAGAGAGAGATAGAAACATCAATGAGAGAGAATCATCGATGGGCTGTCTCCTGCATGCCCCCTACTGGGGATCAAGCCCACAACCCAGGCATGTACCCTGACCGAGAATCAAACTGTGACCTCCTGGTTCATGGGTTGATGCTCAACCACTGAGCCACACCGGCTGGGCTTACTATTTCATTTTAATAAAGAACATTAAGTATAAAAAAATCAGATTTACACACAAAAAATCAGAAATTTAAAATTTTCTATACTTTTTGATATAATTTATAATTGCTTTTGTTTTCCTTGCATTTATTTATAATTAAATACATTTTGTGTTATTTCTCTTTTCTATTTAGATGAATAATACTGCAGCCAGCCCAATGTCTACTGCCACTTCAAGTAGTGGAAGAAGTACAGGAAAGTCTGCAAGCTTTGCCTCAGAATTGCAGAGTATGATGTAAGTATGTCTCTGCATCTTACTTATTACTATGTTAAGTTATTCATGTTGATAAAAGACAATAGAAATAACATTTATAAAACTTAACTGGGGAGGGCGAGAGACCAAGATGGCGGCATAGGTAAACACCGCAGACTGCTGCCGCAAACAACCACTTCAAAAATACAACTAAAAGACGGAACGGACATCACCCAGAACCACAGGAAGGCTGGCTGAGGAGAGACTCTTCAACTAGAAGGAAAAATAACAGCACACCGAGGCTCAGAGGAGGCGCAGTGTGGAAAAAACTCAGGTGCGGAGGTGCGCGCGCAAAGCGGGCTGGTGGCTGAGAGCGCGGTTGTCGTTTTCGGTCAGGGGGGAGTCTCAGACTCTGAGCTCCAGATACGGGCGAATCGCTGGGGACTCGGACCCAAACGGGAGAAGCGGGAGTGTCTGGCATCAGTTGGAAGGCAGCTTTCCCTCCGAGGTTTGCAGCGGTTCCGGGGGTGTGTAATATGCTAATTAGACCAGACAGCCAGACAACCTTCCGGATGTCCTTCCGGACAACCTTCTGGATGAAGCCAGGGCTGTGGGGGCCGAGCCCTTGCATGAATTTTGTGCATTGGGCCTCTAGTAATTATATTCAAAAACCAGAGATTGGATGAGATGAGAATAAAATAAATGTACTAATTTAGGAGTTGTATGAGGTGAGTCAGTTTTTTTTCTAATTTACTGATTTTAGAGAGAAGAAGAAAGAGAGAAACATTGATTTGTTGTTCCATTTATTTATGCATTCATTGTTTGATTCTTATATGTGCCCTGACCAGAGGTTGAACACATAACCTTGGAATATCGGGACAGTGCTCTAGCCAACTGAGCTACCTGGCCAGGGCCTTGTGTTTTAAATTATGGAAAATGTTAAGGGTTTACGCTTTATACACTTTTAGTATATGTAGTTTATTAGTTTAAGTTTTTTCATTATGGTTTAGTAGCTTTATGTTAAGAATCTTTTATGTTGCCCTAGCCGGTTTTGCTCAGTGGATAGAGGATCGGCCTGAGGACCAAAGGGTCCCAGGTTTGATTCCGGCCAATGGTATGTACTTTGGTTGCAGGTTCCTCCCTGGCCCAGATCCTGGTCAGGGCTTGTGCAGGAGGCAACCAATCGATGTGTTTCTCTCACATCGATGTTTCTCTCTGTCTTTCCCTCTCTCTGCTAATCTCCATAAAAAAATCAATGGAAAAATATACTTGGGTGAGGATTAACAAAACAAAACAAAACAGAATCTTTTATGTTGTATTATGTTAATTATGTTTAAAAACATCAAATGTGTTTTAGAAGGTTTATAGTAAAGTGCGGAAATTTATTTTCCTGTAGAGAGCCAGTCCACCGATTTACTTTGTGTTTTAAAACATATTATATATAATCTACATATATTAAAAGCTAATATGCTAAGTGTCCATCCGGGTAATGACATCACATAGCAATGCCCGGCTTCCTCTCCCTAGTAACAACTAGCCGCCTTGCAGTTTCTTCAGTCCAGGAACATGACTTGCTTTATAGACAGGTGCAAACATTTCGCACTATAACCAAATATCTGTGAAATGTTTTCCCGTGCCTCATCTCATTTGATCCTCACAGAAGTCCTGGAGTAGGTAGATAGGAGACTCAGTGGAATCCTATTTTCTTTTCATTAGCTGGAAAACGGAGATTTAGAAAGCGTAGATACTTGACCTGACTGAAAATTTACACACAAAAAATCAGAAATTTAAAATTTTCTATACTTTTTGATATAATTTATAATTGCTTTTGTTTTCCTTGCATTTATTTATAATTAAATACATTTTGTGTTATTTCTCTTTTCTATTTAGATGAATAATACTGCAGCCAGCCCAATGTCTACTGCCACTTCAAGTAGTGGAAGAAGTACAGGAAAGTCTGCAAGCTTTGCCTCAGAATTGCAGAGTATGATGTAAGTATGTCTCTGCATCTTACTTATTACTATGTTAAGTTATTCATGTTGATAAAAGACAATAGAAATAACAACATTTATAAAACTTAACTGGGAAACTTGTACTTAAATAAAAATGAAATTGTCTGATAACATTTTCAATAACAATATGCAGACAAAAGGGGCAGCATTAGTTAAGAATGCTACAATTGTACTGTATTAGGAAAATAAGTATTGGTTTATATTTATAAAAGAATATGTAAATCTTTTTGTAAATCTTTTAGGTAAATCTTTTTGCTCTAATTATCTGTTATAAATTGTTTATTCCCATTTTAGATTTAGAAAATTTTTATATAGATTATATCCTAGCATAGTTGCAGTGTTTTCAGAGTTCTCAATTATTCTCAAATGTCACAATAATTCTATTTGCCTAATGTAATTTACTTTTTAGTTTTGATAATATTTGAAATCACTGTATTTCAGAAGATTGAGGAAAAAATTAGAATATTTAAAAAACACACTCAGTTTTTGAAAAGTTGCACAGTCATTAAGATTTCTTGCCTAACGCTCTTCTCCGCTTGATTTCTGGCTTCCTGCATTGAGTGAGACTGCATATCTTGATTTAATAGCATATTTATTGGAAATGTCAGTTGGCACATACTAGTTTTTCTTTATTATTGGTTCAGGAGACAATTACCTGCATGAGGGACAACACATTAGAACTCTTCTTTTCCTGACATGGATGCATTATTCCTGACATGTCCAGCAATTTTAAAAGAATGTTTCTTTTGAAGGTCTAAGTGTCTTCCTCCTGTGGGTGTGTATTGATAGCCTTCATAATGGATGGACTCCACTGTGTGGTATTTATTGTTCCAAGAAAAAATGCGTTTGAGCATATATCTAATACTTTTTTGGTGAACATACCTTAAACAACATTGAAAACATTTAGGTCACAGGTTATTAAACTTTTTGGTCTCAGGCTTCCTTTACACTCTTTATTACTGGAGACCTTGATCAGCGTCTGTTTATGTGGGTTGTATCTATTAATATTTATTGCCTAGAGTTTAAAACTGAGAAAAAATTATTTAATTCATTTGAAAATTAAACCTATTATATGTTAACATAAATAATATATGTATGCCCTAAAATCTATAATACTAAAAGTGTAATATGCTAATTAGACCAGACAGCCAGACAACCTTCCGGATGTCCTTCCGGACAACCTTCTGGATGAAGCCAGGGCTGTGGGGGCCGAGCCCTTGCATGAATTTTGTGCATTGGGCCTCTAGTAATTATATTCAAAAACCAGAGATTGGATGAGATGAGAATAAAATAAATGTACTAATTTAGGAGTTGTATGAGGTGAGTCAGTTTTTTTTCTAATTTACTGATTTTAGAGAGAAGAAGAAAGAGAGAAACATTGATTTGTTGTTCCATTTATTTATGCATTCATTGTTTGATTCTTATATGTACCCTGACCAGAGGTTGAACACATAACCTTGGAATATCGGGACAGTGCTCTAGCCAACTGAGCTACCTGGCCAGGGCCTTGTGTTTTAAATTATGGAAAATGTTAAGGGTTTACGCTTTATACACTTTTAGTATATATAGTTTATTAGTTTAAGTTTTTTCATTATGGTTTAGTAGCTTTATGTTAAGAATCTTTTATGTTGCCCTAGCCGGTTTTGCTCAGTGGATAGAGGATCGGCCTGAGGACCAAAGGGTCCCAGGTTTGATTCCGGCCAATGGTATGTACTTTGGTTGCAGGTTCCTCCCTGGCCCAGATCCTGGTCAGGGCTTGTGCAGGAGGCAACCAATCGATGTGTTTCTCTCACATCGATGTTTCTCTCTGTCTTTCCCTCTCTCTTCTACTCTCCATAAAAAAATCAATGGAAAAATATACTTGGGTGAGGATTAACAAAACAAAACAAAACAGAATCTTTTATGTTGTATTATGTTAATTATGTTTAAAAACATCAAATGTGTTTTAGAAGGTTTATAGTAAAGTGCGGAAATTTATTTTCCTGTAGAGAGCCAGTCCACCGATTTACTTTGTGTTTTAAAACATATTATATATAATCTACATATATTAAAAGCTAATATGCTAAGTGTCCATCCGGGTAATGACATCACATAGCAATGCCCGGCTTCCTCTCCCTAGTAACAACTAGCCGCCTTGCAGTTTCTTCAGTCCAGGAACATGACTTGCTTTATAGACAGGTGCAAACATTTCACACTGTAACCAAATATCTGTGAAATGTTTTCCAGTGCCTCATCTCATTTGATCCTCACAGAAGTCCTGGAGTAGGTAGATAGGAGACTCAGTGGAATCCTATTTTCTTTTCACTTGCTGGAAAATGGAGATTTAGAAAGCTTAGATACTTGACCCGACTGAAAAGTAAGAAATGGTGGACCTTGAAAATGACTTCAGGTTTTCTCACTGTGCAGAATATAGTAAAACACTGCGGCAGTTAAATATTTTACCCTTTTTTCTCCCTGCGTGATCTACAATAATAATCTGTTTCATGTTGATATTTACTGCTGTGTTGCTGACAATTACCTGAAAGGGAAGTTGGGGTGCTTTACTGGGCTGGAAAAAGTTTAGCTAAATCAGAAAGCAGGTCTAATTAAGCAAGTTTATTCTGCATATATAAAAGGCTAAGTTGACTCACGTATGCATGATACATATAAAGCTCTCGCTGGTGCCAGTCGCACACATGTGTTTCGATCTGTCATTGTCGATTGTGAATTTGGATGACACTTCTATTATAGAGAAAGTGCGAATAGCGATATTAAACTATTCCTTCCAATTAATTTCCTTTCATTGTGCATGAATTCGTGCACCAGGCCACTAGTATATATTATAGAGAAGAGTATAATGAACCCAATGCATCCATCACCTGGCTTTAACAATAACTGTGTTTTGCCAGTCTTATTTAACCTTTTTCCCTACTCTCCACTTGTTTTTAATGCAACAGTTTAAAGCAAATTTCAGACATCATGTGTTAAATTTGGTGTTATTTATTAAAGCAATATATTTGTTGGTACATAATTAATATGCTTTACAGCAGTGATCAACAAACTATGGCCATGTGCTCATAGACTGGCTGCCTGTTTTTGAAGATAAGGTTTTACTCATTTATCTATTATCTATCTCTGCCTTCATGCTTCATGGCAGAGTTGAGTATTTGTGATAGAGACCACATGGCCAGTAAAGCTGAAAGTATTTACTATCTGGCCCTTTACAGAAAAAGTTTGATGACCCTTTATCTATAGAAACAGGTCTCTATAATAATAAAGCTTTTTTTCCTTTTTATCATTTATACTTAGGAGAGGTTCTGCTTAATGCATTTGATAGACTGCAGGCCACTTAAGAAAACTGAGAAAAAAATAAAATAAAAGCTAAATTCAGCACTTTCTTATTAAATACTTTTGCAAACATCTTCCCTACTAATGTGCTTAAGCTGGATTCAGAATGCAAAAGTTATTATTGGCTACAGCTTTGGAAGAAATATACATTTTCCTTCTATTTCAGACCTCATAGAGAGGCTACTCCTAATAGTTACATTCATCATTTATAGTCTGAAGTTATTTTTTTCCCCTTATGAATTGCTTCATAGAGCAAAAAAAGTAGGGCCAAAATTGGGGGAATATTTTTTAATTTAACAATATTTTCTATTGGTATAAAGTTTTCAGGCTTTTGTTACATAAACTTAGAATCAATATACATTTGATCTTTGCTTATGTGATTTCAAATGAGAAAGTGTAGGCTTACATCTGTGTTCATTTTGTGTTGTAGGAATTTCATTCCGTGAATGCTGCAGTTTCACAGTTCTCTTAAGTCTGTTTGTGTTGTATTGCTATTTTTCCGTCCCTAATGCTACTGTCTTCTTCACCCATTCACCGCTAATGACCTGTTTTTCTCTTGGGTCCTACCCCTCCAAATAAGTAACAATATTGTAGTGACATTTCCAGGGAATGGTTTCAGGTATCTAGTTGTCAAGCACAAATGAAATTGTCATGATTTGCTATTAAATATAGAACTGGCAGCCAGTCTGTTCTGCTGTTGGAGCCTTGATAGAATTGACCATATGTAAAGTGTAGGTGGTAAATACTGCCAGTGAAGCATTCTTTAGGAAGTGCTTCGACAAATTTTAAGTGAAAGGATTAGCAGTTAAACTAATGCTAGTGGGTTGGGGATGGCAGCAACTTACAACTGTGCACATTTGCTAGATGCTACTTATCACCGCTTTTTTAATAACGTGTGCTGGCAGGGTCCAGAGGCCTTTCATTTTAAGTTACTGAACTCAAGTAACCTGTAAATTAAAAAGTGAAATCTTTTCAATTCACATTGCAGTTATTTGAACAAACTTCGTAAGAATTTTAGTTTAAATGCCCTTCAAGAAGTCTTCATTGGATTCTCTCTTCCTTATTTATTTATATGCTTCTGGACTTGTCTTACTCTTTTTCAGGTTTGTAGACCTAGCAATGATGGCAGAGTTTCACTGCTTGGTAACATTTAGTGATTTTCATGTGATGAAATAAAAAAAAAAAAGAAGATTTTGTTTACATGTTACCTGTATTTTGTAAGAATTCTGCCAAATGAAAATTTCAGCCTTATTTAAAATCCACAGATGAAAAATAATTTTTAAAAATCAGACCTTTATTTATATACGATAAAATTTAGTCTTTTAATTGTACGGTTCTGAAAATTCTGCATTTAAAAAAAATCAACACTATTGAGCCCATACATGGCAGGACCTAAGTGCCTTTAAGGTAGTCTGACAGTAGAGGAGGGTTGTGGAGACATAATTGTCGTGTGGTAGGATGTGATAAATTCCATAGCAGTACACAGGAGGAAGTGATGAACTTCTGAGGGTAAGCTTGCTAACTTTAGGTCTAATTCTGATTGCTTCCTGGAATGCCCATGAGCACCTCAACCTTGCTATGTCCAAAACTGAACTAATAATTTTCTCAGTAAGATTTGCTTCTTCTCTTGGGAATTTTTGGGATAATTAGCAACAACCATTTATTTATTGTGCACTAGACTAGTGCATAATTGTATATGTGAAATGGTATAATTTGGCCTTTTAGCATTTTGAAGTTATGAGTTGTGTAAGAATATATTCCCAGTTCTACCCTTACCTCAGTCTAACTTTAAAGAGATTTAATATTTAAATATATGAGTTAATAGCCCTGGCCGGGTAACTTAGTTGGTTGAGGTGTTGTCCCCATACTCCCAAGTTGCTAATTCAGTCTCTGGTCAGGGCACATACAAGAAGCAACCAATGAATGCATAAATAAGTGGAACAACAAATTAATGTTTCTCTCTCTCCCTTCCTCTCCCTCTAAAATCAGTCAATAGAAAAATTTAAATATATGAGTTAGTAGTAGAAAGTTACTAAACTGACACAAGGTCCCTTCAGTTATTGAGTTTACATAGTACATTTAAGTTTTTCAGAAAATTGGAGCAAAGAAAAATTATTAAAGGTAAAAAGTGCTAACATTAATACATTATAATTTCAAAGATGCTTTAACAATTCTATTGATAATAGTGAATGCTTGTATAAAACATAATGTGTACCATATACCTGAGTATTTCCGTATACCATATCACTTAATCCTTATATAACCCTATGAGGTAAATTCTATTATTTCCCTTTAATGGATGAGAAAATTGAGATACAAATTGGCAAGACCTGGATTCAATCCATGAAGTCTAACTCCAGAGTCAGTGCTCTTGACAAATTATGCTAAGCTACATTTTAATCAATAAAACTTTTATTTTGATGTATAAAATTAGTGAACAAATGAACTTTTACTAGTTTATGTTTGACTAGTGTGCAATAATGAAGTAATAATGTGAAAGTGAAATAATTGTTCACTTAATTACTGTTATTAGAAATGAGGTCTAATTTTGTAAGAAGTATTGGATTAAGTTGTTATTTTCATATTATCATAGCATTTTTTTCAATGTCTTATTCCTAATCACCAAATCTTTAAGCAAGGCCATATCAGTAACCAAGAGAAAACATAATTTTTCTTAGAAATGATGTGCTCAATATACTCCATATTGGTTGCTTATATTTGCAATATTTCATAATTTTAGATATAAATATGGCCACATTATTACTGAATATTTAAGTGTTTATCTTATATTTATATTATGTCACTATTAAATATTTTATTTTAATTCCTGATATTTACATTACACTAAAATATGTGGATAAATTTATCCTTTTACTTTCTGTGAGAGGCATCTATTTATAATATTTTAAGATATACACTGGTTTATAAATATAACACGATTGAGGAAGATTTTCAAATTATAATACTAAATTGGTCACAATCTTTCCTGACAGTGAGAAAATGTATGTAAAAGTTGATTGAGAACATAAAAGTGCTGTGTAACTGAAAGTTGGTTATACTTTTTTTTCCTTTCAGAAATGGAATAAGGAAATGTTTAAGTTGCTAGAGTCAACTGAATTAATGGCCTGCATTGAAAAAAAATGTGTCATTTGGTAAATGTGACGAAATATAGTTTTGAATTTGTACTTAAATATCTCTATCAGTTCTCTCATGTAAAGAAAATAAATGGGGCTTTTATTTAAGGATACAGTGTACATAATTAATTACCACGGGGAAAAACAGTTGTTCAATCTTAGAAGTAATTTCTTGAAATTCAGGGAGATGGAGTCATTTTAGTAGTTCTGTGATGAAAAATAGGTAAAAATGTACAGATCTGTCATTCTAAAATTGCAATGTAGTTGCAAATTACCACATTGGAGGATGGGACTATCTGTTCTGAACTGATATGATGGCAGAACCAGGACCTAAGTGATATGCAGTTATGTTTGTCTTCACTTTAGTGTTAATACTCATTCATTCCACTGCGTTGCTAAGTGCTTTCCTAGACCCTACTGAGGAGGTTATGTAGCTTATGGTTTTTGTACAGTATTAACTTTATAAAACCTGAAAACCTCTGAATTCTGAAATACATCTTTCAGATAAGGGATTGTGAACTTGTTTCTACCTCATAGGGTTTATGAGGATGAAATGAGATATTGAATCAAAGCATATCGTATTGTTCCCCACACATAGTAAACACTATCCTTTTAGTTGTTACCTTTTTTAAAAAAGTAATTGTCATCATTAACATAGGAAGTTTGGAAAGAATGTGTCAAGTGCAGGGAGAAATGTTTGCAGTTTTATGGAAAGAACTTTTATAATTACCTATAATTATAAAATTATTTGTCTACATCATAGCATTCTATCTAGTAGAACTCTCTGCGTTATAGAAATTTCTGTATTTTGTAGTATGATAGCCACTAACCGTGTGTACTTATTGAGCACATTAAATGAGATGGGCAACTAAACAATTGGATTTTAAATTTTAGTTTAATTTAAATTTAAATAGGCATACATACTAAGTGGCTACCATATTGGACAACAGAATAAATATTGAAAATATAACATACAAGGAATACTTCTTTTCGGGTTGCTT
>NW_005355115.1:2268585-2273302 GCF_000412655.1 Myotis brandtii
TATTTTTTAAATATATTTTATTGATTTTTTTACAGAGAGGAAGGGAGAGAGATAATTAGAAACATCAATGAGAGAGAAACATCAAGGTGTGCTGCCTCCTGCACACCTCCCACTGGGGATGTGGCCGCAACCAAGGTACATGCCCTTGACCGGAATCGAACCCAGGACCCTTCAGTCCACAGGCTGATGCTCTATCCACTGAGCCAAACTGGTTAGGGCTTATGTTATATTTTTATTGAAATTGGGGAGAATATATTTTACATGCTGTGTGATTTTTAATTTTTATTTTATCCTCACCCGAGGATATTTTTCCATTGATTTTTAGAGAGAGTGGAAGGGAGAATGAAAGACAGAGAGAAATATTAATGTGAGACAAACATTTATTTTGTTCGGTCGTTTGGTCACTTAGGCTTTTATATTTATAGATTTAATTTTAACACTGTCATAGACTTACTTTTTACTTCCTCTTTTTTTGGTTGTCATTGTCCCACAGTTTGTTTGTTTTTTGAAATTTTTAAAAATGTATTTTTATTGATTTTAGAGATGAAAGGAGAGGGAGAGAATGATAGAAACATCAATGATGAGAGAATCATTGATCGACTGCCTTCTGCATGCCCCACACTGGGGATCAAGCCTGCAACCTAGGCATATGCCCTGACTGGGAACCTAATCTCAACCTCCTGGTTCATAGGTCAATATTCAATCATTGAGCCATACCGGCCAGGCTGTTCCACAGTTCTTTAAAGATTTGGGGGTGTTTATTTGTGGTTACTTTGGCAGTTTAGAGATGATTGGTAAGTTTAATATTACATTCATGTTCTATTCTCTGGAAAATCTGGGTAATATTGAAATGTGTTACTTTTTTAAAAACACTTGTGCATTTACATGGTATATTGATATTTAGTCTTTCTGAAATTTCTATGACTATACTTCTGAATATTTTGTATTGCACTTGATTATCATGCCAGCATGTGTAATTGAATATGTAATACTAGAAGCTTGATGCATGAATTCGTGCACCAGTGGGGTTCCTCAGCCTGGCCTGTGGGATCAGGCCAAAACCGGCTCTCTGACATCCCCTGAAGGGTCCTGAATTGTGAGAGGGTGCAGGCCAGGCTGAGGGACCCCACTGGTGCACGATCAAGGGCCGGGGAGGGGCATGGGAGATAGGCCAGCCGGGGAGGGGCCATGGGAGGGCTCCAGGGTGTGTCTGGCCTGTCTAGCTCAGTCCTGATTGGACGGACCCCAGCAGCAAGCTAACCTACCAGTTGGAGCGTCTGCCTCCTGGTGGTCAGTGCATGTCATAGTGAGCGTTTGAGCGGCCTTAGTATATCGTTAGCATATTATGCTTTGATTGGTTGAACAGACGAGCGGACGACCGGACACTTAGCATATTAGGTTTTTATTATATAGGATTGCAAGTTTTGTGTCCTCAGTTTTATGCAGCGAGATTTGCAAAGTTTCCAGGAACTATGAAGTTAGTAGCATGTTAGGCAGTATTTTCTTAATTCAAAATTTTATTTTTAATATATTGAGATTTTGAAAACTAATTATTTTTAAATGTATAAGTTCAAAATTAATCTTTAAAAAAAGTATTAGATAAAAATAGATTATTCTATATAGAAAATATATTAAAAAGCATTTAGTAAATTTGGGTAAAAAATTAAATTTGATATCTGATTATGTGTTGATTATAATAAATTCTATTGACATAGAATGTAAGCAACTAAAATTAAAAAGGTGTAATTTTACACTTTTAGTAGGTTCTTTATATAGAGGGATGCATCCCTTTGATTTTGACTATTTGTGGAGTCTAAGGGTCCATGACCGTTTTTAAATTTGCCAAGGCACAGTTTTAATTCTCTCTACATGTGAGATTCACATGCAGTTTTACATTACATTGAAAACAATTGGAATTGTCTTATTCTATGATATGCATTAATATGTTAGCATAATATATATTAATATGTGTGTATGTTTTTAACATATGAAAATACATTACAAAAACTATATATTGGTATGATTATGTCACCTTTGGCAAATATAATTTTCTTATATCTCTGCATAGATTTCATCTTAAGCAAAACTCCATAAACCTTTTTAAAAATACTATAGTCATTAGGTTTTCTGATTGGCATAACATTTTTTTTTCCCAAGACAGAATGCATAGGGTTCACAAACCACTTTTTTAGTGAAGAGTAGTGAGATCTAGCCTTTAATCTGTTATCTTTGACTGACTGCTTTCTTCCTCCTTTACTTTTCATAGGTTTTTCTATCTTGAAAGAACCATGTTATGACCAATTTTTGCATGGCTGGTAGAGTGTTACTAGCCTTTTGTGGCTTTCTCTCTATCCCTTTATTACATTGGTTGGTAATGTGTGTTTAATATGGATAACAATATCTATAATAATAAAAGTGTAATATGCTAATTAGGCCAGAGAGCTGAACGACCTTCCAGATGTCCTTCAGGACGACCTTCCGGACGAAGCTAGGGCTGCGAGGGCTGAGCCCCTTGTACGAATTTTACACATCGGGCCTCTAGTACTAGTAATATGTTTTTGCCAATTATGGGTTAAACTTTTTTACTGGCCTGGCAATTAATACGTACTTATATCTATAACAAAAATAATTTTCTTCTTGTGTAGAATTACTTCTAAACAGTCAAACTTGGAGTACAACTATTTTTAAGTAAACCACTGATTGTATTATTATGCCTCTTCCAACCTGGAATTTAGGTTTAACTGTGTCCTTTATTATTATTTACTAGAGGTCTGGTGCGTGAATTCGTGCACCCGTGGGATCCTTCGGCCTTGCTTGTGGGATCAGGCCAAAACTGGCTCTCTGACATCCCCTTAGGGGTCCTGGATTGGGAGAGGGCACAGGCCAGGCCGAGGGACCCCACTGGTGCACAATTGGGGCCGGTGAGGGACATGGGAGGTTGGCCAGTTGGGAAGGGATCACGGGAGTGCTCCAGGGCATGTCTGGCCCATCTCGCTCAGTCCCGATTGGCTGGACCTCAGCAGCAAGCTAACCTACCAGTTGGAGTGTCTCCCTCTGGTGGTCAGTGCATGTCATAGTGACTGGTCGACTGTCTGCCCCCTGGTGGTCAGTGAACATCATAGCAACTGGTCAGCCAGTTGACTGTCTGCCTCCTGGTGGTCAGTGCACATCATAATGAGTGGTTGAGCGGCCTAAGCATATCATTAGCATATTACACTTTGATTGGTTGAACGGCTGACCAGATGACCTAAGCATATTAGGCTTTTATTATATAGGATTATTAACAGTGCCCTCTAATTCTTTAGAAGGATGTGAACAGAGATGATGGTTGTTTTTAATGTACAATAAACTTCATGTATCTAGAATTTGTAATTAAAGGTAGGTATTTTAAAGGATAAGTTAATGTAAAGGACAATAAAGCTATATATATACATAAGTAAATGATTAAGATAGCATGATACAGTGCAAAGGGTTATAAATTCAAAGTCAGAAGATCTTAGTCATTTCTGTAATGGTGGATTTTGTATGTCTAGAACAGCCGTGGGCAAACTACAGCCCGTGGGCCGGATCCGGCCCGTTTGAAATGAAAAAAACTAAAAAAAAAAAAAGACCGTACCCTTTTATGTAATGATGTTTACTTTGAATTTATATTAGTTCACACAAACACTCCATCCATGCTTTTGTTCCGGCCTTCCGGTCCAGTTTAAGAACCCATTGTGGCCCTCGAGTCAAAAAGTTTGCCCACCCCTGGTCTAGAACAAAATGCCCCCCCCCCTTCTAAAAAACAACAAAAACAACACAGGGAAATGTTATGGGAAGGAGAAATGTTATATCATTAGTTTTCTCAAATGAAGAGTTTTTTATATTTTCTTATATAGAAGCAGTTCATATTATTTTCTGAAAAGGAAAAATGAGAAAATAGAGAAAGATCATGAACACTTTAAACTGACTGAGTTAAAGGATTGTTAATGCTTTTGGATTTCTCTTTCCAGTTCCTTTCAAATGCATATAAAAATAAATATCAGAAGCCTGCTATTGTATAACTTGGGTTTTTGCTTATTATATCAAAAGCCCTTTCCATGTTGATAAATATGTGGCATTATCTTTATAGCTGCAACAGTTTGTATTCCATTATGATGTCTTTAAGCAGTCTTGTTAAATATATTAGGTTTTTTCTCATTTTCAGTGTTACATATATGATTGCAATGGACTTCATACTTAGCTACAGTCCCTCTTTCCTTCCCGTCTTTAAGTATTAGAACTAATTCCGTAAAGGTTTTTGATGACCTTCCATGAAGGTTTTAATGTGTTATAATTCCACCAACAGTATACTGTATGTATGCCTTGCCAATATTGAGTAATGTGACATATATAATATACACTGAGTGGCCAGATTATTATGACCGGCCACATTATTATGACCACCCCATCAGTATTTCGTTGGGCCACCTTTTGCCTTCAATACTGCGGCAATTCTTCTTGGCATTGACTTCACGAGATGTTGAAAGGTGATGCGAGGAATCTGACACCATGCCTGATGAATAGCACTGTCCAGTTCTGTGAGATTTGATGGTTGTGGAACCAGCTGCCTGATGGCTCTTTTAACTTCATCCCACAAATGCTCAATTGGATTGAGATCTGGTGATTGTGGGAGCCACCTAAGCAAGGTAAAGTCTCCCTCATGTTCTTGAAACCACTCCTGCACAATATGAGCACC
>NW_005355115.1:2273514-2282293 GCF_000412655.1 Myotis brandtii
TTTATAATGATCTGGCCCTCTAGCAACTTCAGCGGGAAATTATAGCTAATTTGCCTACAAATGTCAGGTGGTCATAATAATCTGGCCACTCAGTGTATATTATTTACATGTAAAAAACTTATACTTGTGAAGGGAGAAAGAGAAAGAATATATGTATGTGTTTAATTTAAAGTCTTTATAGCATTTTGTAGTTGAGTTTTCTGTTTGATGAACTTTGGAACTTAAATAAACACAAGGGAGGCCTTTATTATTCAAAGAAACTAAGGCAACTTGTTTATGAGTTCCTTAAGTCAGGAGAGGTAATATGATCCTCACTCACAGAAGCAAAAAGAAGAAAATAAAAGCTATCTGTAATCCCTTACTAACAGTGAGTCTTATACTTTGGGGTAGGTGTCCTTGTGTCTGACAATCTTTTTTAAGTTCTTAGTAATGTTTAACCATTGTTGTGTGTGTGGTTTTTTGTGCTCTGCCTTCTTCTTACCCCACTTAATATACTGTGAACAATTTTCTATGTTATTAGAAAAATATTTTATTGTATGGGTATCTAATATGTTATTAATCCCCTGTTATTGAAGCATATTGTTATTTCCAGTTTTTCTGCTATTATTAAAAGATGATGTAATGAAATCTTGATACCTGTTACCCTATATTGAAGTCTTAGAAGAAGAATTTTTGAATCTAAAAGTTTTTTTGATAGTTCTTTTTAATTTTTCCTCCAGGAAAGTTGGACTGATTTACATTTCTGTCAACAGTTATGAGAGCATCCCTCTCCATCTGTCTCTGATATAGAAACATCATGTTGTGTTATAGCTCTTCTTTGACTACTGAGTTGGAAAGTATTTATATTTCTCCATTTGTGGGTGTTTGTTCATATTCTTGGCACGATTTTACCGAGTTCTTGTTTTTTCCTATTGTTTATTAAGGGTTTTTAATATATTTAAGACATTGATCCTTTGTTGATCATGTTTGGCAGTCTTTCTAAACCTCTTCCTTCCATCTTTTGGTTTTCTTACGGTTTGTTTATAATTCTTTTTTTTTTTAAATATGTGAGTTTTCATTTGTAATGTAGAGTTAAATTAGACTTATACTTCTTTATTGCCTCCACAGAAAGACCTACCTTCAATTTTATACATCATAATGTGTACTTCTTATATTTCAGGCTTTTATTTTCTACAGTTTAATATTTAATCCATTATTTTGTTGTATGGTGTCAGTTTTACTTTGAATTGGTTTACCAGTGGTATCAATACGACAGTTATATAAGCCTTCCTTTCCTATCATAATTGAAATGCTGCCTTCATGAGATAATAAATTATTATTTTTTACTTTCTTCTCTGTCCCATTGAATTGTCTATTCCTTTGCCAGTGCTGCATTACTTTAGTTATTATAGCTTCTTAATATGTTTTAGTATTTGGTATTATAGTTCAAGGTCGTCTGCATAACTTTGCTTTTTAAAATATTTCTTCTCTTTTTTCCTATTTTTGTTCTTCCAGATGAATTTTTAGGAATCATTTTAACAAGCTCCAAAACAAATTCTAAGTGCAAATTTTAAGCAGTTTTATTTTTCTTTTTCTGATTTTTGCTCTATTCTCAGATTTCAGACATTGGTTTGTGCAACTCATTTTACTTTTAAAGTTGATTAATGAAATAATTTTACATTTAGAAAGTTTATTTGAAACAACACTGGATAGATACTGATTAATGAGTGAGTTGGTTAACTAGTATATGATTAGAGACTGTGAAGAACTTCTCAGTTTTCTTTAATATTTGTTTTTCTTGCTTAAATGTAGAATTGTGCTGTGTCCACAGCATGTAAAAATCAACCAAACTATCCTCTCAACTTTAAATTATGTAGTTATTGTCTTATGATTGAATGGTGAGCATGATTGGAAACAAAAAACTAGTTTAATTTTTATATGTATGTTAAACTGTATCCTGACTAATGGGATTATATACAAGGGTGTTTATGCAATATAAATCATAGAGAATAAATATATTTTTATATATATTAAAAATATTTTTAATCCTCCCCCAAGGATATTTTTTCCATTGATTTTCAGAGAGAGTGGAAGGGAGGGAGTGGAGGTAATGGGAGAGAAAGAGAGAGAGAGAGAGAGAGGGAGAGAGAGAGAGAGAAACATCGATATAAGAAAGACACATCGATCCACTGGTTGCCTCCCTTATGCACCCCCACTGGGGGCAGGGAGTGAACCTGCAGCACAGGTACATGCCCTTGACTAGGAATTGCAATTGAGACCCTTTGGTGCAAGGGTTGATGCTCTAACCACTGACCAAAACTAGCTAGGGCTAGGAATATATATATTTTCATTTTATAAGTATATGAGCTAATCTGAGTGATCGAATGGATCTTATTTTGACCATTTTAATGAAAACATTTCTATAGTAGATTATGCACAATTATGACTATGTATGAACAGATTACCAGGTATAATTTCATCTTTTTTTTTTTTTGTTAATCCTCATCCAAGGATATTTTTCCATTGATTTTTAGGGAGAGTGGAAGAGAGAGGCAAAGACAGAGAGAAACATTGATGTGAGAGAGAAACATTGATTGGTTGCCTCCTGCATGATCCCCAAACAGGGCCTGGGCTGGGGAGGAGCCTGCAACCAAGGTATGTGCCCTTGACAGGAATTGAACCCTGGACCGACCCTTTGGTCCACAGGCCGACGCTCTATCCACTGAGCCAAACTGGCTATTGCTCATCTTTTTTTTTAACTGAAAATTTGTTGTATATATCAGGTGTTGCAATCCACTTGTACTATAGTGATGCCCTAGGGCAGCGGTTCTCCTTTGGGGGTCGAACAACCCTTTCACAGGGGTTGCCTAAGACCATTGGAAAACACATATATAATTACATATTATTTTTGTGATTAATCACTATGCTTTAATTATGTTCAATTTGTAACAATGAAACTGGGGGTCACCACAATATGAGGAACTGTATTAAAGGGTCGCGGCATTAGGAAGGTTGAGAACCACTGCCCTAGGGCATCATAGAGGCATGCAGTATATTTTAAACTACTGTGGTAAATTGTTCTTTTCTTTGCTGTCATAATTTATATATATCTTGTAGAATTTTTATGTTTTCTCTCTCCTTTGCAACTGATAGTTTTGTTGTCATTGTGTCATACTTTGGCAGTGTTTCATATTCCCCTTTTTTGAATGCTGCTTCCAGTCAATGATAGGCCAGTAATCAAAGTTATTAGATTTGTATCTAAAATAAGAGTTCAAAAGCTAGAAAAGCCTGACACACTTTCCCAAGTCATAGAAAAATAACGTGATCTTTGGTGCATAAACTTAGTATCAGTTTTGAGAGCTGAGTTTACTTCTTAGTTCTGGTTTTTGCCTGTATTTTTAATAGCTGAAATTGTCAGATAGCAAGCAGGTCAAAGTTTATTTGTAAGTTCTTGTTTGGGACCGCATCTGTTTTCTCAACAAAACAGTGTTAGGAATTTTAGTTCAGTTGCTGGGTTCAGTACAAACACATAACGTTTTTTCTCATAAAAAAGTTTGAAGTAATATTTTTAGCTATGCCTAGTGATCATTTATACCATTTTGAAGAAGTAGGCAACGCCACCAGCTGGGGTTGGCAAGGATGGGAGGTAGGGAAGCTTGAAGAGAGTGGTCAAGGTTTTTTGTGGTGGCAATAGTGGAGTTAGGGAGACAAAGCTAATTAGGAACATGCTTAGTGTTGCCTAAGTTATCAAGGACTCAGCTGAGTTTAGTCAGCATTTATAAGAACTCTAACAGCAAGAGGTTGTATAATTTTCTTAACAGTGCTCAGCTCTGCTGGGTATAGGACTGGAAAAGAAAGATGATTGGACTGATTTAGGGATTTGAGGGACAGATGTAGTAGAAGAATGTTGAAATTTCCTGATCTTTGAGCCTAGGCTGGTGGGGAGGAATGGAATAAAAAGTATGAAGGAGTTGATCACTGTAGAAAAATGGGAGGAGAAGGTTTGGATATTTCAATGAAGGATAAAATTAAGAAGAGTAGAAGGTGTAATTAGGAGAGCTGGAAGAATAGAAAACATAACAGAAAATAGAAGCATCGTCTATTAGACTCTAGGACATGTTATCCACCTGGAAGACTTCCCTGACCTATCCAGTCTTGGTTATTCCCTCTCTGTCCTGTGGCACCTTGTACTGTATTCTTATAAAAGTTCCTATTTTACTGTATTACAGAGTTCTATTTACTTGTATATCTCTATTCCTTAATATAAACTTCTTGAGTACAGAGATTTTTAATTTTCTTATCTTACAGTCCCTAGTATCTATTAGGTACCTAGTAGGTATTGAATTTAATAGAATGAATAGGAAGTTGTGCTTATAGTATGATAGTATAGTTTAGGAATTGTTAAATTAAACAAGAGGTCAGAAGTCTTCAAAATGAAAAAGGTAGGAAATAGGAGCTGGGTAATCTATCTTTATACTATACATTCATATTAGAAGTGCAGATTACTGCTTTATTTTGGCCATCTCCTGATTTGTTAAGGTTTTGAACATTTTTATATCACACATCAGGTTTTTATTTTGCTTACTTACTAATAACTTGAGCGAGAACTAAAGGCATTCTATTCCTATTATTAAATGCGATTCCTTGTTTCTCAAGGAATGTTACAAATGTAAAGTTACAAATGTAAAGTTCTGCAATTGTTTCTTCTTAATCTTTGCTGCATGAAAAACACTTTTTTAAAAAAAATATATATTTTATTGATTTTTTACAGAGAGGAAGGGAGAGGGATAGAGAGTTAGAAACATCAATGAGAGAGAAACATCGATCAGCTGCCTTCTGCACACCCTGTACTGGGATGTGCCCGCAATCAAGGTACACACCCCTGACTGGAATCGAACCTGGGAGTTTTCAGTCCACAGGCCGATGCTCCATCCACTGAGCCAAACTGGTCAGGGCATGAAAAACATTTTTAAGGTGTAACATTCTCTTAGGGTGTCTCTGATTTACTTATAAACTATTGCTTTTAGAAAATGTAATATACTAGTATATGCAGTGTCTGCTTTGTGGAAGGAAGGAGGCATACAAACAAGAGTGAATCTCATTAATTCTCTTTTTTTATATTGCTGTGAGGGCTTTATTGTTTATAAAGTTAACAGTATTCATCTCCTAGGTATCTTGTGAGGATTGAATGAGGTGATGTAAATCATTTACATAGAAGATAGGTAGGTGTTCAGTGCAAATCTATATAAATGTCTATACCTTTATTAAATTAGTTTGACTTCTTAGGATTATAGATAGAATTAAACCAAAACATATTTTTAGAGGACCAACTATCTGCCTTCATTCAAAAACAAAGGATTGTTGGTAGTATTAATTACTTTAAATGGAAAATCTGAGAGTCTTTAGAAATTGTTTAGGGTAGTCTTTTATTTACTCATGAAAAATCTGAAGAGCAGAGGTTATTTGCCCTAGGATGTGTAGTAAGTTAGTTTTGGGTTTAGGAATATCTATACTAATAATAGACAAGGTGGTTGTCATGCATCACACCCTCATGCATCACTGCCTAACGTCGTCACAAGATGGCTGTCACTAGATGGCTGTCACTAGATGGCCATCACAAGATGGCCACACGCACAGCGGAGGTGGGGCCCGGTGGAGGAGGCGGGTCATGGCAGGGGTGGGCAGTTGTGGGTGATCAGGCTGGCAGGGGATCAGTTAGGCATCAGTCAGGCCAGCAGGGGAGTGGTTAGGGCCAATCAGGCAGGCAGGCAGGCAAGCAGTTAGGAGCCAGCAGTCCCGGATTGTGAGAGGGATGTCCGACTGCTGGGTCCCAGATTGGAGAGGGTGCAGGCTGGGTTGAGGGACACCACCTCCTCCCCCCAGTGCATGAATTTTGTGTATTAGGCCTTCCTTCCCCTGGCTGCCAGCACCGGTTTTCCTCTGGCACCCGGGACCCAGGCCTTCGCTCTGACCGCTGCCTTCCATCTTTGCTGCGGCCCGAGCACCGCTCCTGTAGCTCCCTCCGCCCCTCGCCCTCCCCCTCATAGCTGGCGTCCTGCCCTGCCTGGCTGCTCCGCGCCTGCATGCGTGCTGCCCAGAGGCCCGGATTGGCTGGGGGGCGGGGCTGCCCCCATCTTTGTTGGGTTAATTTACATACTCCTGGTTGGCTGGTGGGTATTGCAGAGGTACGGTCAATTTGCATCTTTCTCTTTTATTAGTGTAGATATATATACCTTTTAAAAAAATATCAGCTCAGTTCATTTTTTAGAGCCTCTCTGCTATAAGTATTATATTGACTATTTCTCCTTATTTCTAAATTTTTCAACTACCACCCCTGACTCAGTTATTTGTTTTACTTTTATATTTGAGATGCTACTACAATATTGGACCCACTTTAAAGTGATGACTGGTGTATATACTTGAAGTGTTAATGTGTATTTAGAGCATAGCTTATTTATGTGCCTTAATATCTGTGATCATCTATTATAGACTCCTTTGAGTGTATAGATTTCATTTATTAAGACACTGCTAGAATGTCTAAATTTCCTGATTAGAACCTGACATTTAGCTAACAAAAGAGCTTATCTTTCAAAAAATGTTTTGTTTTGTTTCCAACACTTCCTTTAAAAGACACATTGATTTAATTTTGACCATATTTCAGCAGCCAGACATTATGTTTTACAAATTATTCTTTGTACTTAATTTTTCCCCTCTCATTTCAACTCCCAACATTTAGTCTAAAGCAGTGCCACCCATCATAGCCAGTATGTGAATTGCTTGTCATGGGTCTTTTATGAGATAAGTAGTTTGAGCCCAATTATAAACCAATCCCCCTGCTTCCTTTATTGAGATAGTGTTTTACACTGCAGTAGTAGAATTTTAATGATGAAATATACTGGCAGATTAAATTGATGAAAACCAATGAAACAACCTATGGCTTATAAGAAATAAATCCAAATGATGACTCTTACACTTTAGGGTGCATTAGAATCCCCTGAGAGCCTTGCTAATTCTAAGAATGCTGGGCCTCACCAACAGGCTTTCTGGTGCAGTAAATCTAGGATGAGCTCAATCACTTGCATTTCTGGTAAATTCCCAGGTGATGCTGATTGTCCAGGGACTGACACTTTGAGAGCCAGTGCACTAATAGTATCGAGCAGTGCCCCCCCTGATTTAATCACATCTGCATTGGATGGTGATTGAGAGAAAACTTGGCAGGTAATCTAAAAGCCAAGAAAGAAACTTAACATTTTTCTTAATTCTTATTTTTAGTAGACTCATTAATAGAAGTTTGAAGGACAAAGTGTAGAGAATTACTGTGAACCTATTATTGACTTTAAATTTGTAGAGACTGAAATACTAGTGATGTTCTTTTCTCCCCAGAACAGTTGTCCCCAGAAGTACTCAATGGAAATTTAGATACTCCATTCATATTACAGTCAATAACATTTATAATCATGATGCCACTTATAAAGTAGAGACAAAATTTTATATCAGTGGGGAGATTATAAATACAAACAACTTTTGTTGTAGTTAATTCTTACCTGAGGATATTTTTTCCATTGCTTTTCAGGGAGAATGGAGGGAAGGGGATTAGGAGGAGAGAGAGAGGGAAAAAAACACACATCGACGTGAGAGAGACACATTGATTGGTTTGAGAGAGATACTTGGGTCAGTGAGCAAACCTGCAACCTTAGTACGTGCCCTTGACTAGGAATTGAACCCGAGACCCTTTGGTGCTTGGGCTGATGCTCTAACCACTGAGCACACAGGCCAGGGCTAAATACAAACATCTTTATTCATAAAACTAAGTACATATGATGTGCTATGCACTGTGGACACACATTTGCATAAGTAAATGATTATGAATTGTGATAAGGACTATGAAAGACAATGTACAGGGAACACAGAAATAGTGGAATGTGGGAACTTAATTTATGGAAAGCCTCTCTAAGGAAGCAGGAATTTTGGCTACACAAGAGTTTTAGGAAACTAGACATAAGTAGGCAGGTTAGGAGCATACACACATATATATTTAAATACACATATGCACATACATGCATGTTTATATATATATATTTTTTTTAATTTATATTTGTATAACTAACTTTTTCTGATTGTAAAAGTAACATGTTTGAGAAATTTTTGGAATCTATAGAACAACAAGAGAAATAATGTCATCACCCTGAGATAACCATATTGACATTATATTTCATTATTTCAGTATTTGGTCATTTATTTTTTTAAAATTGTAATCAGACCACATATACAAAATTATTTACAAATAAATAGACTTACAGTGTTCAAATGAAATATACAACTGTTTTTTGGAATACTAATACTTTTAATAGTTTCATAATATGTTGACTTGAGTCTTCTGTATGTAGTAAGAAGGAAGAGGTTTCACATATTTCATGAAGTCAGATGAAAAGCATTCTGTAATAGTCATCTTTAGGAGTCAAAAGTGGGAAATCTTTCTTTAACCTTGTTTCTCTAATTGAGTGAAGTTTTTATAAGAAGTATTTATAATCTAATTTCTGTTCTGTTTTTCTCAATTTGAGGGACCATAAATGAATATGATCTAGTTTTGACCTGTAGTTTGTCATTTACATTAAAGCATATTGTGCTAATAGTGTCACTAATTTTTTTTATAGTATTACTAGTAGCCCGGTGCATGAAATTCATGCACATTAAAAGGGAATTAATTGCCCTAACCGGTTTGGCTCAGTGGATAGAGCATCGGCCTGCAGACTCAAGGGTCCCAGGTTCGATTCCGGTCAAGGGCATGTACCTTGGTTGC
>NW_005355115.1:2283496-2291028 GCF_000412655.1 Myotis brandtii
GTGCCTGAGTGATGTAGGCTTGATAGAGTTCAGGTGCATGTAGTTGAGTAGGATTGAAACCCAGGAGAATGTTGTAAACATCTTGGTCATGCCCTTACTTTGCCTTGTAGCATCTGCTATAAAATAAAGGCATGGCTGTGGGTGTGGTTGCTGTCTCTCAGAGAAGTAGCATCCCACCGAGACCCGGCTTTCATTCTCTTGTCTGTCTTTTCTAAGCCTTTCAGCTGCCCCCACTCAGGTTCACCCCTGGCCATGCTGGCGCGGCACACTTTAGAAAGATATGCCTCCACTTCCCAGGGCAGGTTCCTGCCTCAAACCCTGCTCTTACAGGAAACAGCTTCGGGGAGGGCACAGCTGTTGCCAAGACAGCCCCTGCAGGACTGACTTCCTTCCACTTGGTCACGGTGGTTGTGGTCATGATGAACACCACGCATGGTTTTTATATAAGTAGATTTTTCACACTGATTTTCATCCATTTCATGAAGAAAGTTTGTTTGTGAGTATAGAAAAAAAACCATTTACTAGTAGATTTCAGCCTCTATATAAAGGACAGTCCCAAAGGATTCTGTTTCTTTTACTTGACATACTTTATGTCTACATACCCCTTTGCATTTGTAGACAGACCCCAAGGATGCCAGAAGAGTTTAAAAACATGTGGAGCGTAAGCCTTGCCCCATTTTTTGTTTATTAACCAATTTTTAAAAATACTAAGGGTCAGATTTTCTTTTTATCAAACTTAACATCTTGCCTTTAATGATACATGACTATTCCTTTTGGGTTCATTAAGTGTCATAGTGATTTGTGTTGAGGTATTTCTTTTGTGCACATCTACCACCAGAAGATTTTAAATACAATTGCAGAATTTTACATTTGTAACTTGAGAAACAAGGAAACACATTTAAAAAAGAAAATCAGAGCATGTTTCCATAAGTCATACATAAATCAGTGAAATAAAATTTATTTTAAAAAGCATGATAATCATTCACTATAGTTTAATTTACTATAACTCTTATTTCTAAGCTGTGGAAGTAAACTGAGTTGATATATTAGCCAGATATCATATTATTCACACATAAGCCTTAAAATGATGTGTGTAAATACTCCTTTCACCTTTGCTTCTTTCTTTGGTAGTAAATTTTTATTGAAATGAACTTCAGTTTTTATATATATAAAGTACCACCTTCATTCTTTTCCAGCCATAGAAGTTATTTTTAAAGTGTTTTTTTCTTTTTTCTTATATAGTGTTTCTTTAGCATGTCTTTTTTTTTGGGATCTGTTATCAGATCCCTTCTCTGAGACTTTTTATTTTTTGTTTACACATTGTTGCTCATTCATTCATCTGTCCATCTACTTATTCATTAATTAATTCAATAAATGTTTATTGAAATATGGTGATAACTGTGTAGTACTAGTTGGGTGCTGGAAATATCGAGGGGAACACTATGTAAAGTATATGATTGTCGAACCGTTAAGCTGTATACCTGAAACCAATAAGTAAAAATAAATGTTTATTGAATTCCTATTATATTCTAGGCATTTGCTACATCATGTGGAAAGTAAGGGAGAAGAGAGGGAATAGGAATTCATTTGTATTTAAACTATCAATACTATGAACTATGACTTTTATGTTTCTGATGATCTCTTATATGGTCATCACATGTAGATTTTACCATTTTCATTGTACAGATGAGGATTTAGGGTTGGAGAGATTAAGGATTTGCATAGAGAACATAGTTTATCAACAACAGAGCTATGATTTGATTCTAATAATATCTGATTTTAATATTGCCTTCCTACATGGGAGACAGGTAAATAAAGTAAATACACTTCTTATGTGGATAGAGTGTGTGGTGTAGTGTACCGTCTCTCTGAGGGCATGAGGTGCTAGCTAGCCTTCTCCCTTGGAACCAGAGAGGCTCCTTTTAAAAATCCATTTTATTTGTTGGGCTTTCTCATAGCATTTTATGTAAAAAATAGATTTTGTAGTTAAAAAGAAAAATTCTTCAGAGTCACTGGCTAGACGAATTAATATATGTTTATATATATGCATAAGTAGATAGATGTTCTTATACACAGCCAGACACTGAGACAGAATGATAGGAGATGAATGAGAGAATGATGGTGATACATATGTGAAAAGAGTTACAGATATACTATTATGGGAAGGTAAGAGAATTTTCAGTTTGATGAGAACTTGTGAAAATAATGCTACTTGAGCTGCCTTCAAGAATAGGTAATATTTGGCATTGTAGAAATTTGAGGGGAGGAGCCCTAGCTAGTTTAGCTCAGTGGATAGAGCTTCGGAAGGGTCCTGGGTTTGATTCCAGTCAAGGGCACATGCCTGGGTTGCGGGCTGGATCCCCAGTAAGGGAGCATGTAGGAGGCAGCTGAACAATGATTCTCTTTCATCATTGATGTTTCTATCTCTCTCTCCCTCTTCCTTCCTCTCTGAAATCAATAAAAACATATTAAAAAAAAAGAAAAATTTGAGAGGAGGGTGGTAGTGAGGATAGGTAAGGAACACTGCAAGAAAGGGAAACAAAGGAAAAGAAAACAAGGAAACAAAGGGGAAAACCATGATTTGAGACCTAGAGGCAAAGATGAGGCATATAAGGCAAATAATTTAGTGTGTCTACAGAGAAACTCGATTGTGGGAAGTACAGCCAAAGCTGTTGATTGTTATCAGAATGGCAAGTGTTGAATACCAGACTAACAGGAGTTAGGTCCTTTCCATAGGTTTGGGAATTCTTTAAGAGGTGTTTGAAAATTTAAAGGTGTGATACATGATTAAGGAGAATTGATCATAAGTGGCATACAAAATGGATTGGCTTTGGTAAGACCTATTGTAGTAGTCTAGGTGAGAGGTAATGGCAGTGTAATGAAGAATGGGAAACAAGCATAATACAAAGGCCGCTAGCTTATTAGGTATTGAGGACTGATGGAATTGGCAAATTAGTTACCAAAAATAATTCCAAGGTTTCTATCTTTTAGGAATGGGTAATTAATGGTGCCAAGTGGCAAGTTTGAGTTTGATCTTTTGTATCTTAGCTGATTTCAAAAAGATTTCAAGAGTTTATCATAAGTGTTTATAATAAAATAGGATAGGAAAAACAGAAAATGAAGGTGAAGCCTAAAAGGAATAGAGATACAAAATTAATCCAGGAGATAAAAGTGCACAGAGATGCACATAAAAACTCCCACTCTGGTTGCTGAAATGGGGCAAAAGTTTTACTGTAAAATTTCGTAGCAAATGGGAAAACATAGCATTGTATACTATACTGTTTCAAAAGAAGCTGCATTCACAGTCTGTGATCTATCACGTAGCAATTGTTAGGAGTATAATAATTTATGGTGCTGAGGCCTGAGAGGATTTTCTGCCATGTAAGTCTCTGGGGACACTTTATTGTGTAATCAACAGCATCCTTAACTGTATTTCTAAAGTAAATATAACATCGAGTATTCAGTTGAATCTTATAACACCTTTGACTTCAAGCTAAGGAAATAGCACTATTATAAGTAAATGGAAAGTCTGACCTCAAGATTAGTGGTTTCTAATTGTGCTTATTGGAACCATAGCAATTTCATCATGGACCATCAGGTTCATGATCTCTTATTCCCATTGTAATCTGAGCAGGTCTGTCTTTATTTGTTTTATAGATTGGGCTTACATTTTAAAATTTATTGTTTGAATAGAGTGCCACAGCTTGAAAAGATTTGAAACCACTGACTTACAGCAGTATTCTCTAGTAGAGTTCAGTGAAAAAAATACTAAGACTTCTATTTATATGTCTTTTTTATACCTTAAAATTTCTATTTTTATGAATAATTTATAAGGTAAATAATGTGTTAGAAAGGTAACAAATGTATATAATTTATAAACAATAAACAGCATTCGTCATTACGTGTGTATTTTACTAATGGGCTATATTGTCCAAAAGGTGAGCCCCAGTGAACTAGAGGAATGCATAGACAGTACTTTGAGATAATTTGTAATAAATATTGCTTCACAAAGTTTAGCATTCAAAGCTATTTGGTTTGCTAAAGACTTTAAAGTTTTATTCTCTGGAAAAACAAATCGGCCAACCCTTATCCTGGATTTTCATTTAAAGGTGCAAGCATGTTCTTTAGTCGAGTGAATAGAAGTTTCAACTTGTTTTTTTGTTTAATAGTACTAAAATGTAATAACTTACACTTGATACACTCGACATTTTTATTAGTGCTTTAACATATTTTAGATTATCTAAATCTCAAAATATCCATGTGAAGCATGGCAGGTAGGTGCGCAGTTTTTCTTCCTGTTTCACAGATGAGGAAACTAAGGCACAAGATATTTATTGTTATTATTTTTAAATAAAGCTATGCAGAAAGGTCTTCCATTTTTTGGTCTTTTTAAAATTGCTTTTTCTACCTTTTCTCACACCCTGTTAGTGCCTTCTGAAAACATGAATCAAGGGCTGCAGAGGCAAAGACCCAAAGTAAAAGATGTCAAGGATTCTATAGAAATAAGCTTATAGATGAAAGCCAGGAAGAAGAAATTTGATTGAAAATATACACCCTCAGACATGGATGACAAAAATCTTTCTGCCTGCATATTCCTATTGTTAGTGCTCCCTGAAGACCTGAGTTGAGAATTATGGCTATGCAGGGTCTCAGTGGGAAAAAATGCCTTGCACCATGATGTCTGCTATGGGTGGTCTTACGGAGATACTATTGGAAATGATTTTTTATCTAGAACATAATCAATACGGAAGAAACACAGAATTTAAAAAAGGCTTAGAGCGTACATATAGTTCAGTACTTGTAAGTGATGAACCTGAAGCTCAGAAAAACGAAGAGTTTTGTCTTCTATCTCATGACTAGAGGCCCAATGCATGAAATTCGTGCAAGTGTAGGCCTTCCTTCCCCCAGCTGCCGGCACCGGCTTCCTTCTGGCACCCATGACCCGGGCTTTGCTCTGGCCCTGGCTTCGTCCAAAAGGATGTCTGGAATGACGTCCGGTCTAATTAGCTTATTACCCTTTTATTGTAGATACCTATGTAACTAGGTCTTATTTCTCCTGACTTGTAGCATAGTTTTTAAAAGTCATAAAATGTTAGAAAAATTGGGGAGAGGTGGAAAGCTTGGTGAAAATCAAGGAAACTATAAAATGTGTAAAATTCAAGAGGAATAATTTATTAAGAATATGTCCTGTGACTAGAATTAATGTGTCACTTGACTTTTTGATTTCTTGGCTATCATGCTTTTTATTTTTAAGATTTTTCTTTTCTAGGGCTACCCATTAGATATTTGGGTACTCTGAGCAAGTAGATATTGGCCATGAAGAATAATTTAATATACAGTTCTTTTGTTAACATAAATCAGTTTGATAGATTTTGATTCAATTAGGTTCAATGGAGACATTTTGAAGTCACAGGAATGAAACCTGTTTTAGAGAATGGTATATGGTAACTACTAAATCACTCTGCTTAAAACCACTCTCCTTCCTCTTGTTTTATTATCTCCCGTGTCCTAGCTCTTAGTCTTGGCTTAGCACATTCTTTATTTCTTAAATGGCCTTTCTTTCTCTATTCACCAAGTATAGCGCCCCCCCCCTTTTTTTTTTCTTAGAGGCCAATTCACTTTTTATATTCAGATTTTTATCTCTAACCCTTCCCGGCCAAGAGTAAAGTGCTGGTTCATATACAACCTCTTTATCCAAAAAGTTGACATGCTTTTTCTCGTAATTTTTAATGGATTTTAAATTTGTGGCAAGCAAGTTTCTGTGTACTCTTAATCATTATTGGTTTGCTTATCATAAAGCAATTAAGTGCTTATTTGGTTATGTTACTATTGAAGGTGTTCAAGGGAAAGCTACTTCTCCACTGGAAGTTTGGAATCTAAGGGCGTGCTCCTCTGGCTATGAGAAGAAAGCTCAATAGTAGAATGAAAGAATTAAGCAGTGCATGAATGGGCAACTAAAGGCATGTCTTTTTTAAGAGCAGAGAGTCAGAATATAGGTAGGAGGAAATTTAGGCTAAGTAAATGAGGGAGTTCTCTATAGTGTAAGAAATAAAAGTTGAAAGTTCTGCTTAAAGCAGTCTGAGAAATCCCTTCAGAGGAGATAAATGTCTAGGAGCTCTGAAATAGTCTGACTCTTAGATCCCTCGGAATCTAGCAGATGTTCTTTTCTTTGTCATATCTACTTCACACCACCTTTTATTTCTCTAAATTAGGAAATTTGAATTATTTGGCTTGACGATTTTTCCTATCTACAGTGTCTCCTATATTTCCCATTTTATTCAGTCAGTAGTTGTGAAATGGAAAAAAGACAAAAACAGGTACCTGAAATTGTAAAATACTTAACAGTAAACAATTAGTATAAAATATCAAAAAGAGGAATTAGTTGCAAAATGAAAAGTCTGAAGACCTGTCAGCTGGAAGCCTCTGCCGGCTAAGATTCTAAAGTGGGTTATTAAAGGCATGATTTATGAGCCATCACTTGTGGTGAGTACTAGGAGCGAATGGTTTTACTCATCTGTAGCCATGTCTCACAATATCTGTGCTGTCAGGGCTACTGGATCACTCTCTGAGGAACATGGGGCAGATACATTTCGACTTCATAAGGCATTTGACAAGTTTGTGGTGAGACATCAGTGACAACATGGGTAAATGTTAACTGGTAGCTAGTTAATGCAGTTGTGCAGCTTAATGATTTACAAAATGTCTCAAATTGCTGAAGACATTGTTTTACAAGACAGAGTTATGCACCAAAGGACCCTCTTTCTTGTTCAGTTGTGTGGATAAATTGAGGGGTGAACATGAGAGTTCTCTTTAGGTTTTAAGTTGTCTTTTGGAGTGAAAGTGGATTACACTTTCTGTCAGTTCCTTAAAAATCTCTCAGAATTAAGAATTAGAAGTAAACTGCCAGGTGCTCCTCCCTCAGCATCAGAAAGAACTCTGGAGCAGAGATGAAGTAGACAACTTCAGGGAGCTGGTTATACTATCCATAAGCAAGTCGGACACTGTCTTAATGGAATGTTGTTTTGAACAGGCTTCTCAAATATTGTTTTCCCTGGGGGTCTTGTGAAAATGCAGATTCAGATTCAGAAGGTCTGGGTTGGGGCCTGAGGTTCTGCATTTATATACGTGCTTTCAGGTAATGCTGAAGTTACTTGTCTGAGCCACACTATGAGTAGTCAGATTTAAACTCTTAAGAGGATTTAGGATCAGAAAGTTTATTATATGTAGTAACTGCAATGATTTTTTTTTTCAGATTGGGTGTAGGCACTTTACATGTGTTATTTAATTTTCACAGAAAACTTATAAGGCATGTAGTCATTCTTTTATAGGTGATAATATATTTACAAGTGGAGGCACAAGGAGCTTGCTCAAGGTTTTATAATAATTGATATAATTGGGATTTAAACTTAAAGGACACAAAAACCTTTTCTATGTTGATTCTGTTTTTTTTTTCTTTTTTTGTGTGTGTGTGAAACTGATTTTCCCACATAAAAATAGTTTGTAATTGCAGGAATTTGCTCTATTTTTTACAA
>NW_005355115.1:2291464-2293673 GCF_000412655.1 Myotis brandtii
CCCAATACCAAATTTGTTGTATGAGTTCAGGAAAAATAAGTTTTATAAACATTAAAGCATACTATTAACTATTTTTTTAAATTCCTATCAGAGGATATTTTTTCAATTGATTCTTTTTTTAGAGAGAGTGAAGATGAGGGCAACCGGGGTGGAGGAGGGAGAAAGAGAGAGAGAGAGAGAAACATTGATGTGAGAGATACACATCAATTGGTTGCCTTCCTCATGCACTCCGACTGGGGCCGGGGATTGAGCTTACAACTGAGGTACGTGCCCTTGACTTGGAATTGAACCTGAGACCCTTTGGTCCACGGGCTGATGCTCTAACCACTGCTCAACCAACCAGGGCTATTAACTAAATTTTTTAAAAAATTTTTTAAATTTTATTTTCTTGTTTAAAGTATTACAAATAGTAGTACATATGTCTCCTTTTTTTCCCCATTGACCTTCCCCCGGCCTCCCCTACTCCCCGGCACATGCCCTTACCCCACCACCCCAGTGTCTTGTGTCCATTGGTTATGTTTATATGCATGCATATAAGTCCTTCGATTGATCTCTTATCCCCCCCACGCCCCCAACACTCCCCAGCCTTCCTGCTGTAATTTGACAGTCTGTTCGATGCTTCTCTGCCTCTGTATCTATCTTTTTGTTCATTAGGTTATAATGTTCTTTATTATCCATAAGTGAGTGAGATGATGTGGTATTTTTCTTTCACTGCCTGGCTTATTTCACTTAGCATAATGCTCTCCAGTTCCATCCATGCTGTTGCAAATGGTAAGAATTCCTTTTTTATAGCAGCTTAGTATTCCATTGTGTAGATGTACCATAGTTTTCTAACCCACTCATCTGCTGATGGGCATTTAGGCTGTTTCCAAATCTTAGCTATTGTAAATTGTGCTGCTATGAACATAGGGGTTCAACCAACCAGGGCTATTAACTAAATTTTAAAAATTGTCATGTTTATTTATTTTTTAGTTGAAAAATATTGACAAGCTTAAAAAAACAGTCTTTCAGAATTATATTATCTGAACATAATGATCATTATTTCAAGTTCCAATGGTACACATTTATACTTCTGTCTAATAAAAAAAAATGAGATTGTGTTGTATATAATTAGTATCCTTTTTTCCCCACTAAACACAACTTTAATAATGACTAAATAGAACTCTTGTACTTCACCCTTATTGGCAATATCACCATTCTCTTCTAGGCTGCAATCTCATTTTCCCTATTCTTTGCCTTTTCCAATTACTGCTGCCAAATTCTCCTGCTTGTTTCTTTGTACTATTTCTTCAACTTGCCCATATTTTTCACCTTCAGGCTTGTTTTTTCCTATGAGATTAATGACTCCTGAATCACCATGTCATTCTTAAATTTAGTTCTCTGCTTCATTGGTTGACTGTTCTGGTTGCACACAAAACCTTTTGTCTTTCTTTCCTCACCTTTTTCATTGACTTCTGATGAAAAAAGTGTGAACACTTACGGAGTTTAAACTTATGTCAGGGAAGTATCTTACCCTATCAGCTTCTTTTTCTAACCACTTGACTCCATTGACAGATATGGTGCCAGTTTGCATGTTTCCTTTTCTAAAATGTCGTATCTGAGATTTTATATTTGCATATATATTTAACTTTAATGAGTGATTCTACTTTATTTAGGCTTTTTAAAGTTGTTGGTTTGAGCATTAAAACATTACTTGTAAAATTAAATATTCACACAGAATGACAGGCTTGGTCTGCTGACATCTGTAGATACTCAACTTTCTCTTCTCAGTTCTTTATTCTATGGTTTCTGGTCAGCCCAGTGGATCCATATAGAGTGAGAAATATAATCTCAGCTTTATTCTTACATTCTGCCAGAAAAAAAAAAAGGATCTAGAGCTCTTGTGGCTTCTCTGAGAGTTTTGTTTTGAATAATAATATAGAAATGGTTGTGGATGAAATTGGAACAGTAGTGCATGTCAGAGATTTACTTTATAGAATCATGTACATAATCTTTTTGGTAGCATAAGAAAAATGTATCCTTAGCAGTGGATCTTTGGAAACATCAAATATTTAAGAGAATAAGGATTTAAGACATACAGAAATTAAGATTAAGAAATTAGGCCAAAACCGGTTTGGCTCAGTGGATAGAGCGTCGGCCTGCGGACTGAAAGGTCCCAGGTTCGATTCCGGTCAAGGGCATGTACCTGGGTTGCGGGCACATCCCCAAT
>NW_005355115.1:2293728-2314973 GCF_000412655.1 Myotis brandtii
CTCTATCCCTTCCTCTCTGTAAAAAATCAATAAAGAAATATTTAAAAAAAAAGAAAAGAAAAAAAAAATTAGGGTTGTCTTGGTCACTTAGCATAAGTGTGGACATTTAGGCCCTTTTAGGTAAAGACAGTGAGACCATGGTAAAGGGAGTGTTATAGATAATTATAGGAACTAGGATTTGACTTTTGCTCTGGCACCAAAGCCAATCATTGACACTATTAATATTTTTATTTTATAAATAATGAGGATTATAAAACCCTTGTTTTTAATTTAAGAGTTTAATTTTTACTCCTAAAATGGTATTTTCATATCACATGAAGTATATATTATGTGATGTGGACATTGAATAGGATTATTGATGTATGATTGGCTAAGAAGTATTTAATTCCTTGGAAATTAATTTTCTGATCAATCGTGATCTAAATCTTATCTTTTGGTATACTCTTAGGTTTTATTTTTTTCTTAATCTCTTTAGTTCTCAAGGATCAGTATTACTTAAAGATATACTTATTGTGCACAGTACCTGGCACAATAAACAGTCTACAAAGAAAAGCTAGCAAAAACAAAGTACTGTTTCAATTAAGGTATATTCTGAAAATCATGGAGGTATGTTGTTAGGCACATATACAGGGTGGGGCAAAAGTAGGTTTATAGTTGTGAGTACGCAAAACACAGTTTATGCTTGTATTATTATTTATTAATTATTTATTGTCCATACCAACAATTGTAAACCTACTTTTGCTCCACTTTATTTTCTTGGAATGTTATTACGAGCTTAATTAAATGAATTTAAAGCTTAAAATATTGAGGTGTTAGAATAGGCTGAGTATACATTTATAGTAGCGATTTAAATCAAAACGAAAATGAAAAGTACTAATATTTTTGGCTATAATCATTGTACTGAATTGTCTATGCTTCTGACTTTATTTTCTCTATTACTATTACTTGTGGACACATCAGCATTGGCTAACATCTCTACTAGAAGAAAGGGAAGAAAAGGAACTAAAATGTTAATATTTTATTTCTTGTGAATTGGCTTTATACATGTTTAAGGGAAGATAATTTGGAAATTTATGTATTTTTGTTTGTACATCTTAACTTTAGCTTAATTTCTAGGTGTTTTAAAGTTGGCTATCTACTGGCTGCTAAACTTGGCTAATTTACCTAGAGAGCTTTGTTCAAAAAATTTTCCAAGGCCTTCTCTTCTTCCTTCCTCCCTCCCCAAGACTTCTTCCTGGGTGATTCTGTTGATCAACCAGGTTTGTATACAATTGGGCTATAACAAGTCATGGGTAGGTAGCCCTCTGAACCCTTTAATGGAACATACTTGCTCAGTCCTTTTTTTTAAAGTCTTATGGTCAAATAACAAAGCCATTTAGTTTACTTATATTTATAACAAATGTAAATCTCCTTTAAAGAAACTTTGTCAACTATTTGTAACATCTCAGAACGCTCACCGATTAGAATATTTTAAATGTTTATTTACATTTAAGTTAGAGTGAGTACTTTTTTAAATAAGATAGGGCATTAAATGTACAAAATTCTTGTTTTTATTGTATTATTTTTATATTACCATGTTTCTATGGTTTATGATATCCTGCTTAGAATATGTCTCATGAAATGGTTTACACTAATGTGCTTCCAGAACAGGACCTGGACCCAGGGTGAGGCAAGCAAAGTGCTTAGGGCACAACATTTAGGTAGGCACTTACTTCCACTGTTGTGTAGGAGTCAGTACCTCCTTAAATTTTGTGCCCTAGATGCCTGCTTGCCTCATTCTAGCCCCAACCCTGCCCCAGAGAAGTAGGCTGCATATAAATTATTTTAATTTTAGTTTAGCATAATCTCATGCATGCTTAGATGTTTTGTTTTATACAGAACTAGAGGCCTGGTGCACGAAATTCATACACTCAGGGGGGTTTCCCTTAGCCTGGCCTGCGCCCTTTCGCAGTTTGGAACCCTCGGGGGATGTTCGACTGCCAGCTTAGACCTGCTCCCCTAAGCTGGCAGTTGGACATCCTTAGTGCTCCCGTGGAGGTGGGAGAGGCTCCTGCCACCACCGCTGCACTTGCCAGCCGTGAGCCTGGCTTCTGGCTGACCAGCGCTCCCCCTGTGGGAGCACACTGACCACCAGGGGGCAGCTCCTGCATTGAGCATCTGTCCCCTGGTGGTCAGTGCGCATCATAGTGATGGGTTGTTTTGCAGTTTGGTCGATTTGCATATTAGCCTTTTATTATATAGGATTAATGACAAGATGAAAATAATGTAGCCAAACTCAAATTTATGTTTTCCAGAAAAAAATCAGTTAACGACTTAAAAAGATAACATTATGATTTTATGCTTTAAAAAATATATTTTTTTATTGATTTCAGAGAGGAAGGGAGAGGGAGAGAGAGATAGAAACATCAATGATGAGAGAGAGAATCATTGATCTGCTGCCTCCTATGTGCCTCCCACTGGGGATCGAGCCCGCAACCCGGGCATGTGCCCTTAACCAGAATCGAACCTGAGACCCTTCAGTCCACAGGATGACACTCTATGCACTGAGCCAGACCATCTAGGGCTATGATTTTATTCTTGCATGTTCAGTAATTGTCAGAGCTTCAGAAATTTAAGTTTAGTATAATTTTGTCTCACTGAAATATGCTGGATTGTTTTATCTATTGGCAGTTACCTGAAATCATTAGTGCTCTCTACCATAAGCTTCTTAATTTAACATATAGTACATTCAACTCTTACAATTATGGATGATTATTGAAATAATAAGTAGTGACTCCAGTTTTACTACATTTTTATTAATAGTTTTAGAATTCTTTCAGAATTTGCCTATGGTTTTTCTTTTTTTTGAGTGCTACATCTGGAAATGCTCAAATGTTGTTTGCCTTTTTAAAGGAACAGTTTGCAGTGAAAGTATAAGTTCTTTAGAGGTGAGGTTCAAGTTAACGAATGATGAACCATAATGTGAGGAAGCATAATATTGTGAATTATTATTTGGCAAACATAACTAATGCAGGCATTAGCTGCTGAAGCCATTAATAAACTGCCACTTGCAGAAAGCTAGAGATAGGCAACACAGAACTTTCTCTGTAAATTCTCAGAATGTGAACTAGAGTACAACTTAGTTTATTCAATAAGGACTAAAGTTTTAAAGTTTGATATGTTTGTAGATTCCATGATTAATGTGTAACATAGTATGAAAGGAGTATTTAGAATCCATTAAAATTTGTAGATGTGATATCATTGTCAAGTCAGGCATTTTATTTCTTAAAGTTAGAATTTATTTAAATGCCCTTTTTTTCCCCAAATAAATTTTTATTTCTACTTATAGTGGTGCCAAAATAAGTTTGCCTAAATAGAATTATTTAATATTTAGTTCTGTTGATAGTGTTTAAAGTAAACAAAAATAAACCCATAACAACCAAGGGTGAAGAAGTCTCTAGATTTGTTTTTAGCTTTCTTTTTCATGGTTTCTCAGAAGTGTATCATATTATAAATACATTCAAAATGTTTTGCTCTGAGGATATGTAGCATTCCTATAAAGGTTAAATCAATAAAAATGATTTGGACACATTCCTAAGCATGGCTAGAACAGGTAGCCCGTTGTTTTAGGTACCCTTGAGTTTCTGGAGCAGATCATTATGGCGTAGCAAAGAACTTACTAAAAGTTGCTTTCTATGTGTAGACGCATCAGCTTTAAAAAGTAAGATTTGCTGGTCTTTTAGAAATGAATATTTTTAAAGTAGCCCTATGTGTATTGATTTAATGATGTGTTATAAACTCAGTTAAAGTTTTGAAGCTCTTTTTCCCTCCGAATGCTGAAGATAAACCATAATTGATAAGGAAGAGGTACGTACAGGAAAAATGCAATGGGCAAGCCTTTCCAGCCAGTTTAGAATAAATGATAGTCTTATGAATAAAGAAAGTATCACAAATTATAATTGCAAATTCAGGAATTAGATGTGGTTCTTTTTAGCCTTGCCAGTTTAGAAGAAAATTCTGTAGTCACTGGTATGTTATATGTTCCTTTGAGCAGTTCAAAAGGCAAGCTTTAATTTTAGCATTTATTTTAAAAAGCATAATGTATTCTTCTGTGCTCAGGGTTGAACTTCTTAGAATGGTATTGTTGCTAGGTAGAGTTTTATTTTATGCATTTGTTTGCTGTTTTCATATATTTGAGTAGGCAAGTTTTAAGTGCATATGTAAGTTTTCACAGCTACTTTTCAAAAAATTTTTTGTCAGCTTATAATAATATGATTTTTCTTAAATGTTTCCTAAAAATAGCATTGAGAGTATTAGATGTTTTTGGATCATGGAAAAGCAGTGAATTGACAATGCATTTGGTTGAATAGGTTTAAATAAAAGTGGAAAATTTGAGTTACATATAGTAATGTAGCTTCATTATAGAAAATTTCTTCCTATCATTTTATATGTGTAATATATAACTACCTTGTAAATAAATACTGTATTGAAAATATTTTATGTTATTTGTTGGAACACATGATTTTATTTCATAGATAAGAAAATGGTTTGAACATGTCTCAGCAAAAAAAATTTTCCCATCTGTAAACACATATATAGAGTAGTTTAACCATTTAATAATTAAACAATTTAGCAATTTAAACCAAATATTTTGCTCTCTTAAAAAGTGTTGTGTGTCCTGATATATTATGGTTTATCATTATATTTTTAAAAGTAATATTTATAAAAGTAAAAATAAGCCTAATAATTAGCATATGACTCAATTTTCTTCCTGGATACTTGTGAATGATAATTTTAAAAAAATCTCTTCATATGTTTTCTCTGGTTTTACTGGTGTACGAAAGTATTCTGTAGTATGCTTAAGCATATTGTAAAGGAAATATACTGTTAAACCTTTATTACTAAATCAAGAATTATATACCTCTGACAATAGTGATTGCTCCTATCTAGCTTAGATAATAACCTTTTTAAGATGAGGTGCCTACTAGTGGCAAATAGTTTTGAAAATGTTATTTAAGTTTTCCTCCTAAAATTCATGAGAGAGATAGAGAAAGAAAGGGAGAAAGACAGGGAGAGAGCACACATTATTGTATTTAGTTTTAACAACTGGGGGAATGTTAAGAATTCTGTGTGAACATTGGAGTTTTAATAATATGAAAAAGAGGAGTTTCTACTATAGAGAGAAGTTAATGATCAAAGGTTTGGATTTCATTGACTTTAAGTTTATATTGCTTTACAAATGTACTATAGTACATTGACTTTATAAGTAGTATCTGCATTGTGGACTATTTTTTATAATATGTTCATTTTTAGTTTTGAACTCTATATTTGTAAGAGCAGAGCAATTTTTTCTGCATTTTGTCAAAAGTTGAATTACTTAAAAGCTTTGCCAATTTCATGACAGGTAAAAATTAATCTCACTAGATTACCTTTTGTAACCAATTATTTTACCTAATGTTAAGATGCTACTGTCCTGATGGAAGTTTTCTTGTGAGTATCATCTTATAATGTCTTAATGTTTCTGAATTGGGTGGTAAGATCTTTTGGATGAAACTATATACTTTTATATCCATTTTATAGAAAACTCAGTAATTGATATAAGGTAGATTATCAGTGTAAAGAAGTTTTTCTATGCTATTATATTATTGCAGATTTCTTTAATCTGTTGTAAATGTATGAAATAAAGTGAGAATTCACTTTTTTCTAAAAAATAGTTTTTCTTTGAGCTGTATATACAGAAAAGTCTTACAATAAAATTATTGTTGATTAAAGGAAATTTGCACCTTTTGTCTTTGGGTACTTATGTGTCTGTTTTCTAGGATCAAGTTATACAAGTTAAGCCAATGGGTTAAAATATTAATTGTAAAATGTAGCACTTTATTTTTTTCTTTTCAACTTCATAATGAATTTATTTTGTTGAGATTCATTTAAATAAGTTTTAATCATTTGGTAGAAATAATGCTACATTTTCACTTATCCTGAAATTTAAAATTTAAATTGCAGTCAGTAGAGAAATTTAAATATAAAATTAATTATTATTGCTAATGAAACAAAATAACAAAATTAAAATCACAATGCCTAATTTAAATTATTTACTCAGGTTACATGGGCAATGAGTAAACATATAGAAAATATACTGTTTAACTCCAGACTAGAGTTGGTCTTTGAAGTCATGTCCATAAATAGCTATTTGTTAGCAGAGTAATTACATTCATATTTGTTCTTGTGAACTGTAATAATTTGTTTAACTGATATCAATTTTTAAATTTTTTAGTTTACACGTGGAAAATAAAGTCTTGAGTTTTACAGACATAGTTTTTGGTTGTTTTTATCTTGAATTTCCCAATAGATGCTGGATCTCTGTTATTGGTTTTACAGATTGACATTTCTCTGTTAGTATACATGCAAAAAAGTAATTATCTTTCAGAAAAGAGCTACAAACAATACCTGGGTTCAATAATTTACAACTGTTTTTCCCTGATTTGCAATCATTATCCCAAGTGCGGTCGTCACTTATGTGTATGCATTCGTATGCATATGCACATGCCAAAGCATATAATATGAATTAAAATTTTGATCTGGACTGATATTTGAAAGAAATTAAAATTATATTTATGTGGCAAATACTTTGTTTCTATATAAAAATATGTCCATGTTCATATATAGTTCTATAGCATCATTATTCATTTTTCAAAGAAATACTGCATATAACTGTATATGTTTTTAAAACCTTTCTGATGCCTGTCATTGTGAGTTAGCTAATATTTTTCCTTTATTTGCTTTTTTTTTTTTTTTTTTACTGAACCACAAAATGGACTTAGTTGTAAGATATTTGATTATAAGGAATATGTAAACAATGGTTTGGCAGACTCATGGTTCATATAATTTTAGAGGAACCTATAAATGTGTATTTTAATTTTTGAATTTTAAAAGTCTTTTATATAAATATATTTTTATAGTTGGTGGTATAATGATTTCAGTAGACCACCATTGCTGTAAAAAAAAAAAAATCCAGTTTTACTGAAAATTAAAATAACTTATTTGATGTTGTTGTAAAATTATTTGTCTTGCAAAGGATATTTAGATGTATCTTGTTAGGAAAGTCACTTCTCTATTGTAACTCTTTTAATTTCTTAAGGGATGGCATAGAAATAATGCAGATATTAGAGTCTTAACCGTTACTACAATAATCTTAAATACATGTTTTAGAATACTGTTAACTTTATACATATTCTGACATCAATATAATCATTTTAAAATATCTTAAACATTTTTAAAAAATTGCATTTGCTTACTATGTTTATATGGTGAGGAATTCCTTGTTTTGTGGGCAATTTATTTAAGACATGAAAATCATTTAATCAAGATAAATGTAACATTTATGTTCTTTTTATTATAGCCAAAATCGCACTTGGTTTGATTTTTGCTACTAGACTGTATATTAGATATTATGTTTATGAGTATTAATAGGAATATAGGGAATAGGATGAATAATGAATTTTTTTTTCACTGCAAGTATTAAATGCTTATGTAGCAACTAGCTTTTAAAGAACTCTTAATTCTGCAGCTCATCTTATTTGGGAATTGTTTTATACATCAGGAAAATGATAAGCTTTTTATTTATTAGTAGAAGAAAGCATATTTATGAAGAAATATATTTCAGAGTTAACATCCTATTCAATAACACTATAAACACGTGAAATGGTTAATATGGTATTGCTTATATCCATCTAACCCTTTTCCAAACCTTGAACCCTATGTCCTTAATAAATAGTATACGGGGGAGGAAGTTTTTAAGAATTCAACATTAGATGAGTATATTATATTCACTGTAATTAAAGAGCACCTAATCTCAGTTGCTATACAGGTCTTTAAAAAGTTATGTGGGGATATAAGGCCTGTTTTATGTGTGTTTGCTCTTGAATGGACAAAAGTTTGTGGTCAACTGTTGTTGAAATTGTAAGGAAGTTCCCTTTGAATAAGGTGTAGAATTTCCTTATTATTGTTTTGAATTATAGCACATTAATCAAAATACATGTCCAATGAATTTCATAATATTTATAATAGCAATAGCTTGTATTCAGGTGTATATTTTCATTATGTGAGACTTTTCTCAAGATTTGTTTTAAAATATTAAACACTGCAGATTTCATGAAGGTTTTTCATACACTTTAGACAATTATCTTACAGTATTTACTCTTTGGAAAATATTAAGTATTGGTGTTTATCGTTATCCTTATTATGGGAGTTTAATGACATGTGGTGGTTTTTTTTTTTTTTTGTAGAATTTTATCTTTAGTGAAATTCAGTTGTTAGGAGAAAAAAATAGTGCATTAAGGTAACATTGTGAAGTTAGCACCCATTTAATAAGGCCTTACATGGTATGTGACTAGAAAAAATAGTTTTGCTTTGTCACATTTACAGTTTTATTATTCAAAGGAAGGATTTTTTCATATTGAAGGTATTTGTCTATTTGACCATATATATAATATTTTTAAAGAGACACTATATAGGTAGACTGACTGTTCCAGTGAACCTTTTCTTAGCTAATAGCATTTGCACTCCTAATGCTTTTTGAGGAGCTTTTGGTATGACCTCTCTATTGACTCAGAGTTGTCACATATTAGTATCCTTGGACAAAGGTTAGAGCAGCATGGGAGGTTGGTATTTGTATGCTTTGGAGCGGTATTGAGATGCTACCCTGTTTTGCCATCAATTTTCAAGTATGCATGGGTGCATCATTAATCATAGGAAATGCAAAAATAAATAATGATTCAGTCCAATTGGATTTTTTATATGAATACTTACCTTTTCCCTTTTTTTTTTTGTATATACAGTTGAGGTATTTGGGTAACCCCTAACCTTTTGCTTCAACAAAGAAGTACAGTATAAAAATATTACCACAGTTTTCATGTGAGCAGCTCTTGAGAGGGAAGAAAAAGCTCTCTAGATGAATACTTGTTGAAAAAAACAGTTGTGATACAGAATGTCTTAACTCAGCCCCAATACAGTACTTGAGGACCACCAGTGGATAAAATTGAAAGCATATGATTTTTGAAGCACTAGAAAAGGTTTGTAATTGATTAGTGCTGGTTGAAAGTATTGAAGAACAGTGAGTTTTGATTTGTGAATGGTTCTATTCAATAAGGATTAATTCTGTGTGTTTGATAAAATCTTAGTGCTTTCAATGAGTTAGCTTTCCCCCCTCTGCAGTTTATTTAACCATCAAATATTTCAGTGTTGTTTTAACAAACTGGAACATTTCTATCTTACTGAATTTAACTTTAGCATGACTGATTTAAACAAGTCAAACTATCAGTGATTAGTTTGAAGGGTGTAATTGAATATATTAATTTTTTATTTTTAAAAAATAACTAAAATAATAATGTAATCACATATATTTCATGCTTTCCTTGTAATTTAGAGACTTAAGAGGTCATATAGACTACCAAAATATTTTTATGCAATTTCTTTGAAATATTTAACATTTTAATAGAGTTCTAATATTTAAAAGTGAAATCTAACAATTTTTCATGCAAAATTAGGATTATTTTTTTTACAATTTAAAATAATTTATAATACGAGTCTTTGGGAATTGCATAGATATTTTTAGCTTAATTTGTGTTGGAGTGGTCTTCTGTGTTTGTTCTTGACTTTTAAAATTCTCTCTCTGGATTTTGGAATTATTTTGGAAGTAAGTTGTGATACTTTGTCACTATTAAACCTTGAAACTAAAATTATCATTACTGGTATGGACCACAACTATTATTTTGGAAATCAGTGTTCACACATCATTTGCAGTCAGTCACTATGGTCAGTTAAAAAGGTTTTATGTAGAAATTTTATTTAGTCAACTGATATATTTTCATAAATTCTTAATTGTAATATACTCTGTGAGTCACATCTATCACTTTCAACAGACTTTATGATAAATAATGGGCTTATTTCGAGTAGTGCAGATTGAAAATTCTTCGTTAATTCAAGATAAATGATATGCTAGGATAGCTAGGACACTGAAATGCATTCTCTGTCTCTGTCTGTCTCTCTCACACACCCTTTTCACTCATTATATGTGGCTGAGGCAATGGGCCGGTGTGTGCTTTGTCCCTCACCTAGGAAAAGCCTAAACTTTTAAAAACAAATTGATCAAATGAGAACACATACTTTCATTTCAGGAGGTTGTTTTGATAATCATCATATAAGAAGTTAAAGCCCTAAATGAGATTTTCGACTTCAAATAGATTATAGATTGGTGAAATGTTTGCAGTGTGATGATAACCTATACATAAGGTCCACTACCCACTCACCTGTAATTAGTTCAGTGTAGTGGGTTCATCTTAAATCTCTATCCAGGCTCTAAAATACTATTTGGGGTTGGGAGAGGATAAATTCCACTTTTCAGAAAATAATTGTTATGTTGTCTAAAAATATATGATATTTGATAGAAGAAGATCTTTATTTAGTTCACTATGGTGCCTTGTTGTGTTAGAAGATGGTGAAGTTTTAGAAATTTTACTATAGAAATAGTTATTAAGGGTGTCACAGAAATATAAGACCACTCATATGATAGGAATAAAGAGCATTTTAACATATTCTTTGTGATAATATCAATAACTTGAGTTGTAATGATGAAATAATCCTTGAAACTTGTGTTGTTCCCAATCTGGTTAGAAAAATATATTTTATTTTTAAACAGAGTAATATTGTGAAAGAGTAACTTAACTGCTTGCGATGCCTGTTTTAAGTTATCCCTCCATATAACAATAGTTTTAGCCATTTTTTTTCTCATCTTTTGGATAGAAACAGCAAAAGTTCTCACTTATAAGCTATAATTATGATATGATGTATAATGCAGTCTAATTCTATGTTCTGCTTCCTTAATGCAGAAAAATTTAGAGTAACTCTTGTTGACTACCATTAAATTAAAAAAAAAATCTGTGATTATTATATTGTATGTGTTATAACTGAGGGCACCCACTACAACTATTGAAGGAATCACTACAGCAGTTTTACATTTTGTTGGTAAAATACAAAGTACATTTCCTCACCCTTTTAAGAGAAACCTTTTTCTCCCCTGCAGGTTTATTTCTCTTTGACCTAAACTAAGACTGATCCTCTGATAGCCAGTTAAAATGTGTGAAGTAGGAGGAGTAAAGGAAACTCCAATCGTTAGTTGTAAGTTATAAAGCAAAGTTAATATAGGTATACACAGCAAAAGATTTATTTTAAAGGATAAAAGAAAACTTTATAAACTTGCCCTGTAGTTGGAACATGTTGGACATCATAAAGAAAATCTTGTAAGTGTTTAGATATTTTGCTATAATACCATGTCAGCAGATGAATGTTGAAGTAGTTTATTTTTGTGTATCAACATTAATTTGAAATTAAATATTAAGGGACTATATTATGGCTGTTTTTCTTTAAAAGTCCAGCATGATTTAGTAGGTATAGCTCTTTTAAATCATGCAGGGTATCCTTACAGAGTTTTATTTTTCATGAAACTAAACGGTATTCATTTTGGTAGGTCCAAGAATATGATTAAAAGAATCCTAGTCGTCTCAATGTTTGCTCTGTTTTTATAACAGGTTCTACACATGGGTAATAGTGTGTAGATGTGAAGTTAAAATTATATGGAAAAGCACAATTACATGGAATTTTTAAAGATTTCTGTAAACTTTTAAATATCCTGGATATCCTGCTTAACTATAAAGATCTATTAAAAATGGCTATTACATACTTAATATAATTTTATTTCAGATGAACATATGCTTCAATTATAAAAAGTTGCTTAGAAACAAAGTTATACAGATAGCTTATGATATGATGCAGTTTCAAATTATAAATAGATTTTTTGTAGTCGGACTAGTTAAAATGTTAGCTGCACTGCAGGTTTATTTCTCTGTTTTACATGGGAGAGCATAATGTTGAGATAATTCTGCGGTCTGTTATTTTGTAAAATTACTTCCTTTTTGAAGTTTGCTCAAATATTGGGAGCTGCCGGAGTGAATACTTCATAATACTTTGATTAATTTAGTATCTAATTTTATTTCAGTAAGGGATAATGAGAATATTAAACCTTTTTATTGTTTTAACTACCTCATTTCTATACTTCTGAAAAACATTTTGACTCATATGAGATAATTTAATTTTTTTCTATTTCAGGTCATTACTCTGAGAAGTAGATAAGTTACAGATGCCAAATGCAAATATGTACAGCAATTTCATTTTTCAAGTTTTAGTGCAACAAAATAGCATTATTATTATTTTCATTAATATAATGTCATCCGGAAAGCTAGCAGTTACTTTATCCAAGAAACATACCTTTATGTTTAACAGGTTCATCTCTTATAGGATTTTAAAATATGGTAACACTTACCCCAAAAGAAGTTTTGCTGACATGGTGTCACTGTGCTGAAGAGGCTGTTTGATGCCATAGTCCCTCCTTTTTTTTTCAGATAGAACTTGTACCCTCTGTTGTAAATTCTGCTTGCAGCCTTAAACTGAAAATACAAACCATACCCAAACCTTGTTTTAGTTTTGCAGTATGCCTGGAGTACATAGACTTTATATTTATATTTTTTTCTGTCAAGAAATTATGTAGCTGGTAACATGTGAAAAGCAAGGAAACAAAACAAAAAGAGAATGAGCAAATATTTGAAGGACCTACTATTACTGCATAGACTGTGGTTAGAGAGCACTCACTGACTCTGTTGGTCTCGGTGGCTGGTAGTGACCTGCGGAGATTAACCATTTAAAAACCAGAGACTTCTTGCTGTCCTCCTGGAGAAAGTTTGCACCGCACTTGTGGTTCTGTGGTTGTTTGTGAGGCGAATGAAGCATTCACACAATCCAAAAAAGCAAAAGCTTTAAAACTCCTTTTTTTTGCAAGCACTATTACTGGAGAGACAGAATCATGTGGTTTGTGACCTCACAGTGCTCAAAGTGAAGTGGGACTGCCTACCACTGTGGCTTTTTTCCCCCCTTGCTCTTGCTCTCTCTTTCTCTCTCTCTCTCTGACAAAAGGCTTGTGGTAAGGCCCTTCCTGGCATCCAGAAGGATATAGCTATTTAATTTTTGTGACTCATGAGGATTTGGATAGAATACAAATGCTGAAGGAGCTCAAACTCCTGTAAGGTTAAGCATTTGTAGAGCAGAACTCTGCAGTTAAGGGCTTTCCTTTCTATTCCCCCCACCCCCACTTTTTTTTTTTTTGCCTCCTCCTTTTATTTAGTTCATTATTGTGTCTGTGGAAAAGTGAGCAAAATTGGCTCAAGAGGCTGTGTGAAATTCTGAACAACAGTGATGATTTACAATAATTTACATCTTTGGATTGTATCACATTCTGGGGTCTGCTTCATATTTGCTGGGTGATTGGAGTCCTTCTGTTTTTCTTTTTCCTGTCTTCTTAAACTTGTGAATCTGTAACTCATTGTAAAAAAGTTTACCTTTCTTAAGGTCTGGTTGCAAACTGCTTGCTGGGCTTGACTGTAATTGGCTGTCATGAAAGTGTTAGTCTGGGGATTCCTTTTACAAATGTTAAATCATGTCTGTCTAGTTTATGTATGATCAATATTAGATGCCGGCTCCTACAGTATGGATTAAATGTAATTAGTATCGTTTATATTATTTATACCTTTCTTTTATGACTAGTTTAAGGATTTATAAAAATCAATGATAAGAATTGTAACAGATTATTGGCTGAATTTTAGTTTTCTTTATGCTTGTAATGATTTTTATTTTTCAAGGAATTGTATTCATTTTGCATAATTCTTTGGTTTATTTGGATTTTAACTTTAACAACAGAGGCTTTGCTAGCAAATCTTATACATGTATAAAGTAAAATTCTTATGTCGTAATTTAGATTGTTCAATATTAGGTTTTATAAACTCAGAATAGAGTGGGTTAACAGAAGCTGTATTTTTTTGTTTATAATGAAAGCTTTGAAATAAATTGCAAAATGCTGTGTGTAGCAAGAAATAATGCACACAGACAGAGTATGTTAGTCGTCTCGATTTGCTAATTCTGATTCAGAAGAAAATTGGAAACATCTTTGGGAAACTATCTCCTTTTTTACCCCTTTGGACATGTATGTATAGAACTCATTTTCTTATTAGGATGATTATATATCATAGGCAGAGAATTTCATATTTATGAATAGAGCTTCCTGTTTTCATCAGTTGGGAGCGATGGGGTATTTTTCAACAAAAATTATAAAGCTGAACAGACCAATCTTCTAGGCATTTTTTCCCATTTATCAGCCACTCTGAATTTGCATGTTAGACTTCTTCCTAGTGTGATAGTAACTAGGAGTGGCATAGAGTAAATGACTAGGAGGGTGGGCGGAGACAGTGAATTACAAAACATTATTTAGGGTAGATAATGGGGTAAGGGCTGGGAAACACTAAGGAAGGTGTTAGAGCCAAAATATCCTTGCCTATGGACTTCCAGCACAGTTCATTATCTGCTTTTGGTTTATATTAGATAAAGATAAATGTGCAGACATGTTCATAAGTTTCTTCACAAAATATTTGATTTGCCCAAAATGCACCAAGAAGACATGGGAATGATTTTAATCCTTTATTATTCACATGTCCAGAACTTTCCCATAACAAACTTTTAGTGATAAAGCACTAAACATGCACTTTAGTGTTTTATTTCAAATATGTATTTATGCCTCATTGTGTATGTAAACATTTTACATTGAAAAGTAAAAGCTTTCATTTAATGTAATCATTCATACAAAAGAGAAAAGTTATTTAGTTACAGTTTTAAATGACTATGGTGTACTGGTATGATCTATATCTAAAGGAGGTCTTTGTTTATATAATTTGTGGAATTTCCAAACGTAGTTCCATATGCACTTACAATAGCAGCAGAATCGGGCAGTTGAAAAAATTTAGGTAGCCGCTGTAGTATGGTAAATAAATGCTTTTTTAGTGTCTGTGTGAGGATTCTCTGACATCTTACAACCCCAACTATTAGCTAAATATTTTCTCCCTTTAATGTTTTTAAAAAAATATGTGCACATTGGCCCTCTAACCTAACTTTGTAAGCATTTGAATAATTTTCAACATCTATGTATCTATTACCCATTTTTTCTCTTTTTGCAGGTAGCCCTCCTGCACATAATTTTTGGGTCAGGATAATCACTCATGTTATGTAAGAGTTTAGTAGATATTGTTAAATATGACTTTTATGTTTTGTGTGAGGCCCGTCAAATTCTGGCGGAAGAAAGACAGTGAAGTCATTAAAGACTGTATATTCATTATCCACACATTCTTTTTCTAAATTGAAAATATATCCACTTTGGAGCAAATATTACTTTGTGATAAAAATTAAAAAACAAGTGATCAAGGTACATATGTGATAATTGAGAGTTTGTTTAATTAGAAGTAACTTACCACATGTAAAAAAGAGAGATTGACTCAGAAAAGTCACTGCAAATAAAGCTCTTGATTATGGATTTATACGATGCTTAAAATGAAAAATGGAAACCACAGAGTTTTTTGGTTGTTGTTTTTCAAAGACCCTCAAAACTTCATTTTTGGGGATTATGTTAGTATTTTCTATGTTGATGTAAGTAACAAATTTAGGTCTGTTGTATAAATTATGTACTTTATTGCCATAGATGTGAAATACTCCTTTGAACTTGAAATCAATTTCAATAAGTAAAGACATTAGTTATCTTGCTCCCCCCATTACCTTGTATTTACTAAATTTGTCAACATTGGTCAAACTTTTTATATTGTATGCTGTTAGACTATATAACAGTATAATAGTTTTTTAAATGTTACATATATTCATTGTTACCTTTGAATTATTTTTTTTATTTTCTGAACTAATGATCCTATTTAGATTCAGTAGTTTTATCAGTGTCAATATTGTGCTTATTTCTATGTGTGTGTTTTTTTTTATTGTTTTAACTTCTATTTGGTGCTGTTCTATTTTTCTCTTAATTGAAAACAACAAGGCCAAGTGATTTGATGTAGGTTTTTTATTAATTGTAGACATTCTAATTTGGCTTAAATTTTTCTCACTGATAATGAAGTTTTTAGGAAGACACTTTCTTAATTTATTGTTTTAGCTTGGTATATGATAATTTATTTTTTGACTTTTTTTTGGATTTGATGTATATCTATTTAAACTGATATAGCATTTATTGGGCCTTATATTGAGGATTTGAAAAGTTTTTATATTAGTTAAATACATTATTAGTATTTTAAATTATGATGATTATGAGATATTAATTTTACTTTCTTATTTTAATGGGGTGTTATGTCTGTGTACACAACTGCATGCATATTTCTGTGGTCATGTGTTCAGGGTATTATTTTGTGTTACTTTTTGTAATGAGTATTCTTTTTCCTCCTCAATTTGTTTTAATTAAATTATGTAAAAACCCAAAGCACCACCATGTCCATGATTGTTTGAACAAGTTCATTTGGTTAGTATTAGCAGCTATCTATCTAAATGTGAGATTATGTGGAAATGAAATGCCAAAAGAGAAAATACTAAACTTTTCTATCTCCCTCGTACTCCCCCTCTCTTTTCCCCTTTTTTTCTTCCCTCTTTTCCTCCCTCTCTCCTCCAGGCTTTTTCAGTTTCTTTATCACTGTTTTGATAATTCTATAGTGTCTCAAAGTAGATTCTTAAGGTTCTAGTAGTAGATATTGACATTAATTCTCACTAATGAATACCTGGCAGGTTTGAGGCACCTAAGATTTCAAGGCGAATCATAGTTATGTCTACACTGTTATATGTACACCTCATTTGTTAGATGGTATTGGCATCTGATTACAGTGATTTTCTTCCTTTTTAACAGTTTTTAATTCCTTCCTCTATGTTAATTTACTTTAACATATTGTTTCACATGACATTGGACTTTAATTATGAGGATTTGTTTTTCCACCTTTGACTGTTCTTCAAAGTGCAGAGTGATCCATACTTGTGTAATGTAGCTGTATAAATAACTCATGTTTCTTATAATTATTAGAACAATTCATCTTCTAATGCTGTCATTTTTCTAAGAAGAAAAAAAAAGGCGAGAACTTGTAGAAAATATGGGAAACATGCTCATATGACAGCTGAGGATGTGGCTAGGCTAAAGCAGGAAACTACTACCCACAATGCAATGTTACATATACTACCACTTAATAAAATTTATATCAAACATGCTACTGACAAAACCAAAGAAAAATAATATCCCAACTATGCTAGTTAACATACTAAATCTATCTAGGGAAAAATGAAACTAATCTTTTTGGAACTTTGTATTTAGAGAATATAGTAAATGAAACCGGGGCATCATAGTACATTGGAGCTCTGTGGTAACTTTGTGCTGTGGGACTTGGTTGTAGGAAAACTGTCTATAATGACAACCGTTTGGATATTAACTTTCCTGGGAAAGACACAAAATGGCACCCCCTTTCTTTTTTAATTGAATTGTTGCAGTATTAAATATAGTTAGAGGACATTGTCATTTGGTAGGTAAAATAAGTTAAATTAATGAGACATTCATGATTATTTAAATGTTTTATCTAGCCCAGGTATATTTCTTTCCATTTTGTTTTATGTTGTCTTTTATTACCAGGTTTGAGGTGGGGCTTGAATTGTCCACTGAAGCATATTTCTTTTCAGACTAATTGTTTTTCTTGGTCTTTTTATTTATGTTAACCTACCTATAGCTTACCTGATCAACCCATATGCTTTACTCTAAAGAGGGTTAGCCTAAAGCAAAATGTAAACTGCTTTTATAATGTGGTTGAAAAAGATATTATGGTATCTTCTGAAAAGGTCAGATTTTAATATACTTAGGGTTTCTGTTTATAAATCTTAATCTTCTGTGCTCTTAGCTGTCAGACTACAGCAATTTTGATGAATTTAGTACCTTAGTAATTTAGATGAATTATGCGGCTTTAAAGGGAGGTGTTTAAAATTTAAAAAGGGAACATAGCGGAGTTTTGGATTGATAAATGTATAGAAATTTTATCAGAGGAAAAATAGAAAAGACTATTAAATTAGTGTTAGTTGTGAAAGATCCCCTCTTAGTATTCCGGCGTATAAATTACCACTGTGTCAGATCTGGCATGGTAATTGTCATCTCATTATTTAAAGATTAATATATTATCTCTCTGTCTATATCTCTATTAAGGATGATTTGCTTAATTGTTTGAAGTAGTTTCTCCTTCAGAGACTGCTTATCAATACCAGCTGTGGCACTGTGGCTTTTCTCCATGGACTCATGGTGGTCTTTGGAACAACGTTCTTCAACTTTGACAGGTGAGACAGAGGCTCTCCAGTGCCACTGCTTTTGGATGAATCTAGCTGTGGTTGGAGAGAGTGCATCTTGCCAAAATATATGGGTGAGACCACACACAGCCTTTAAAATAGTTATTGTAGGCTTATTTTTAGGGTTACATGTCTTGACAGTTCTTTTATTTGCATGCCAATTTCATTGCTGTGTATAGATTTTTCATTGGTCTTAGTAAAGGCGATTGCACATTTAGTCTCTATTTGTTAAGCCTTGTGTATAATTTACACTGGAAAATACTCTTGAATTCAGACATAATTAACAATATAGAAAATATATTGAAAATGAATCACTAGAATACTGGTCTTTTTGCTTTTATAAATTTGACAGTATTCCCTTTGGAAATCTCAATTTTCAAGATAGTTTAGTAGTCAAAAATTGCTCCAATTTGAACTTTTAGATCAAATAAGTTAGGAGAGAATGTTAAAATATTCATATTACTTCAATTACATTAATAGTAAAAAATTTATGGTTTTTGTTATTCAGAAGTATAGCTTTTATAATATTGATACAATAACGTATTGTTCAAAATGTAAGTTTTACACATTAGTAAAAGCTTGAAACATCGAAACAAATGGCCAGAGAAGTCAATTTCTTAATGCATAATCATAAAATGCAAGCCATCTAGTCTTTTTATGGGATGATTAAAACTTTATTCAACTTAGTGAACTGTAAAATTGTATGTTTAAAAAAAGTATGTTTAGTCTTCTAAAACTGGCTTGTTTAGTCAAGATCTCTCTTTGGACTTCTATAAAATGTTTCCTTTTATAAAATACATTTGTATAATTATTTATGATTCTTAAGTTATTAGTGATAAGAAGCTTAAGCTTAAGAAGCTTAACTTCTTGAGCCCTGGCAGGTAATTAGTTATAAGACTTTTCACTTGATGATCAATGCATGTTGGTTAGTTATGTATTTATAAAATATTGTAAGCAGCTAAGATAAGATTACAGTTTAATTGTAGATATTCTTATAGGGAAAACAGAATCTATGGAGATAATTGGAAATTCAGTTTTCTCTCTACTATTATTGCAGTACCCTTCCATTGCTGAGTGGTCTGGCAGGAAACTACTGGGGAAATTGTGTTCCTACAGCTTTTTCAGAGCACAAGTTGTGGAAAGAAGAGAGAACATAGTATATACAAAAAGGTTGTCTAGAGAAAAGTTTGGCTCTTAATTTTCAGAAATTGGTCGTGTATGGCAACCTTGATTGGATGCTATATTTTAAAAAAAGTTTTATAAGTCATTTTTAGGATATTTGAGGAAAATGGCTATTAGTGATACTATGGCATATTTATTGAGTGTGATAATACTGTTGCATGTATATAATAGGAAAATATCCTTATTAAAAAAGGTGAATGATGAGATATTTTTAAGAAGTTAATACCATGATTAAACAAAAATATACATAAAACAAATATGGCATAAATTAACAATTGGTGAGTCCAGGTAAAGAGTATACAGACATTCATTTTACTATTTTTCACCTTAAACAGTGACTTCTGAAAGGTGAAGCATTTTGTGGAGAAGGTGTATAGAGATTTATTTTATTTCAAAGTGAAATCAGATACGGGAAATTCATTTTTTTGTATAGTTTTTAAAAATGAAGTGAATATGATGGGTTGTGCATAACATTTTTAGATTTTAGTTTATAGTTTTATTTTTTACATTTTTGTTCTATTCACCATAAAAATCTAATTTTCACAAATTTATACATGGCAAAAATAAATAAATAGTATAATATTTTTGAAAATACCAACTTTTAAAATTTTACATTTGTGTAACAGTACCTCAGAGCTAGACCAGTATGCTAGAGGTTTCTAGAGGACCAAAACAATTATGATATTGTCATTTATTTATTCTGAACTGGATGCTTTTAAAATAGAGGGCAGGGCAAAAATAGGTTTACAGTTGTTTGTATGGAAAATAATAGAATAATTAATAATAATACACTATGTGTCATGTACTCACAACTGTATACCTACTTTTGCCTTACCCTCTATATGAAAGTACCTTAAAAAGTTCATTCACATTAAATTCATACTACTGAATATTACTGCTACTAAATTGTTTATATACTATTTACTTCAATTGTACTCTTTGAAGAAGTATTTTAATGGGCAGAAGCCTATATTCTCTATGCAAATTATTAATTCTGAATTTGTATTATGCTAGTTAATATCCTATGGAGGTCTGTACTTTTTTTCTCTAGAGGGCGAAATAGTAAATATTTTTGGTTTTATGAGACATAGAGTTTCTGTTCACTGCTCTACTCTGCCATTGTGTCTGAAAGCAGTAAGTTAGACAATAAGTAAAACTTTATAAACAGGCAGCTGGCCTGCTGTACTTTGCCCACTCCTGCCACCTGTACTTCATGTGTAGAAATGTGTGGCCCAGTGGACATCTTCTTTTATAGAAAAGGCAAGAATAGTTTGAAAAATGATCAAACTTTTACATATTATAATGGAATTTTTTCTTAAAGTATTTATAAAATCTGTTTTGTTTGTTTATTTTTATGTGAAAGATGACATCCGTGGTCCTTCATAACTTTTTTTTGAATTGAATAGTGCGATTTCATCTTGATCATGTAATTATTAAATTCTAGAGGCCTGGTGCACAAAATTCATGCATGGTGGTGGTGGGGGGTCCCCTCAGCCCAGCCTGCACCCTCTCCAATCTGGGACCCCTCGGGGGATGTCCGACTGCCTGTTTAGGCCCGATCCCCGGGATCGGGCCTAAACCGGTAGTCAGACATCCCTCTCACAATCCTGGACTGCTGGCTCCTAATCGCTCACCTGCCTGCCTGCCTGGTCACCCCTAACTGCGCCCCCCCTACCCCCCGCTGGCCTGATCGCTCCTCACTGCCTCTGCGTGCTGGCCTGATTGCCCCTAACTGCCCCCAGTTGCCAGCCAGGTTGCCTCCAACTGCTCCCTCCCTGATGGCCTGGTTGCTCCTA
>NW_005355115.1:2315390-2316670 GCF_000412655.1 Myotis brandtii
GCCTGGTCGCCCCATGCAGCCTGCTTGTTCAGTCATTTGGTTGTCCCTCACTAACCCCCTGCCAGCCTGGTCGCCCCATGCAGCCTGCTTGTTCAGTTGTTTGGTCGTCCCTTATTAACCCCCCTGCCGGCCTGGTTGTAGGCAGCCATCTTGTGAGGGTGTGAGGGTTAATTTGCATATTACCTCTTTATTATATAGGATTGTGAATAGCTTTATGTAACTCTAAAATTCTTTTAGAGATAAGGTTGGAATAAATAATCTTGATTATAGTGTATTTCCAGGTTATCTTAAATCTGAGAATTTATCTAGTTCGTTATTATCAATAAATATGCTAAAATTCCTTTCATCCACAGAAATGTTTTCTTTTTCAATAAACTCGGTTTAATGCTCAAGCATAAAATACTTCATAGTGATTGTGATGAGCTATTTCCCCTCTTTTACATTTATATTTGAATTTAAATTTGAGTAGAAAATGAATTATTTTTGGTATTACTTAATCTCCAGAACATTCATTGTACCCACCATTGGACATAATATCCAAAATAAATTAATTTTCTGAGGATTCACCTACATTAGGTAGACTGAGTACTATTTATTGGATGATGGTGATGGTTACATCAACTTAGCAGGAAAATAACCTTTTTTTTTTAATATTAGCAAGGAGCAAATGAACTCATATCCTGATCTGATTTTGAGACCTTTATGTATTAACTAGAGGTCCGGTGCACGAATAAGTGCATCAGTGGGGTCCCTCTGCCTGGCCTGCAGGATTGGGCTGAAACCAGCTCTCCAACATCCCCCAAGGTGTCCAGGATTGCAAGAGTGCGCAGCCCAGGCTGAGGGATACCACTGGTGCATGATTGAGGCTAGGAGGGACACAGGAGGTTGGCCAGCCCGGGCGGGACCGCGGGAGGGCTCCAGGGCGTATCTGGCCCATCTCGCTCAGACCCGATGGGCTGAACCCCAGCAGCAAGCTCACCTACCGGTCGTAGTGTCTTTCCCCTGGTGGTCAGTGCATATCATAGCAACTGGACAACCAATCGACTCTCTGTCCTCTGCTGGTCAGTGCACATCATAGCAACTAGTTGGCTGGTCAACTGTCTGCCCCCTGGTGGTTAGTGCACGTCATAGCGAGTCGTTGAGTGGCCTTAGCATATCATTAGCATATTACACTTTGATTGGTTGAACAGCCGACCAGACGACCGGACACTTAGCATATTAGGCTTTTATTATATAGGACTAGAGGCCCGGTGCACAAAAATTTGTGCACTCGGGGGGGG
>NW_005355115.1:2317615-2327152 GCF_000412655.1 Myotis brandtii
GGGTGCCTGGCCAGCCTGGATGAGGGGCTGATGGCTGTTTGCAGCTGGTCACACCCCCTTCAGGGTGGGGGTCCCCACTGGGGTGCCTGGCCAGCCTGCGTGAGGGGCTGAGGGCCGTTTTCAGGCTGGCCGGCGACTGAAGCTCCAAGCCTCTCCTTTTTTTCTTTTTTTTTTTTAATTCTGGGATTTATTTACTTTCTATAATTGAAACTTCGTTGCTGTCACTGGAGCTGAGACCTGGCTCCAGCTCTGAGGCCACAGCCTGCTGAAAGCAGGTATCTGGGGTTTGTTTAGCTTCTCTAATTGAAACTTTGTTGCTGTCACCGGAGCTGAGAGCCAGCTCCAGCTCCATGGCCATCGCCGGCTGAAAGCAGGTATCTGGGGTTTGTTTAGCTTCTATAATTGAAACTTTGTTGCTTTCGGAGCTTAGAGCCGGGCCGCGGCAGGCGGGGAACCTTGGCTTCCTCCATCACTGGAGCAAGCAAGCCTCCTGCTCACTTCAAATGTGTGGCTGCTGGCTGCCATCTTGGTTGACAGTTAATTTGCATATCACCCTGATTAGCCAATGGGAGGTGTAGCGAAGGTATGGTCAGTTGCCCTTTTTGTCTTTTATTAGATAGGATACTTAAGGTTTTAGGTTGAGCTACAGGTAAATGAGATGACTTCAAGCAGAAATTTATAGTTTATATTGCTGAGCACCTTATTTTGAAATAATTTCTATATATTATCTATGGTCGTTTTAGGCAATTCTATTTATTACATACACAGCTAAGGATCACACAGGGGAGAGATCAACCAAAGAACTTTTATATGCTAGCATATAGGCCTAACCAATGGACACAGACAACAGGGGGGTGAGGGCATGATTGGGGGGTGGGGGATAATGTGGGGATAAGGACACATATGTAATAACTTAATCAATAACAAATTAAAAAAATATATTACTCATAATTTCATCACAAAAGAGCAAACCTCCTCCTGTTTCTCCCCTAGAAGCACTGGTTATTGTCTACCTTCATAAATGATAAAGTTCTAACATGATTGTTTTTACACCTCTCTTCTTTAATACTTAGTTATAGAACAGAAACATAAATCACTGTGAGTAACATAGCCTTCCTGGGAAGGCAACACACAAACAACTAACATATAGAAACTCAAAAAGCATCATCTAGGGTTATTTAATGTAAGTTAAGCCTGCCCTACCTACCTTAATAGATTTTAAAAAGTACCACTGTACTGTAGCATTTTAATAAACTAGTTGACAGGAGAAATATGATATTAAACATACTTTACTTAAAAAGATAAGGAAATATTTAATATTAATGTAGGAAATATTTTCATCCAAAATTAAAAAGTTTTGGCATTTAAAATTTTGATGTTCATTTAGTAGGAAAATTAACCATTGACAATAGAATCTGGCCCCCAAACTAATGGTTAAGTATTATTTTGCTACCTCTTTGTATTGTTTAAATTTCTAGGACTATTGTCCTTTGTACCTATCAATCCATTTTTTAAAGTTAAGAATTCTAAAGATTGCATATTTCTGGAAGAAGTTATGCATTATGAAGATAGTTGATAAATACAGCAGAATTGTTAGGTATTATTTTACTGCATGAAATCATAATAAAGTTTAATACTGAAAATATCAAAAAGAACCCATTTTAAAAAATTTATAGGTTTTATTTTTAGCAGATATAATTTTATGGAAAAATTGTGCAGGATGTAAAGAGTTCCATTATACCCCAGCCCTCAGTTTCCTTATTGTTAACATCTTGCACTGGTGTCCTCCCTTAATTGATGACCCAATATTGATACATTGTTGTTAACTAATGTCATTAGTTTACATTAGGAGTCATTCTTTATGTTGTGTAGTTCTGTAGGTTGTATCAAATGCATAATTTTATACATCCTCTATTGTAGTATCATTCAGAATAGTTTTTTCTAAAAATCCTCATAAAATTTTGTTTAATTAAACATAACATAAAATTTAGGATCTCAACTATTTTAGCAACTGGTCTTTTTACTCTGTATATAGTATTGTATTTTTTTTTAGGATGTCAGATAGTTGGAATCATACAAAATACAGCCTTTTCAGACTGGATTCTTTCGCTTAGCAATATTCACTTATGGCTCCTCCATGTCTTTGTTGCTTAATTACTAATTTCTTTTTTTACTGCTAAATAATATTTCATTGTGTGGATGTACCACAGTTTGTTTATATGTTTACCTATTGAAGGACATCTCAGTTACTTCCAGTTTCTGGCAATTATAAATAAAGCTACTGTAAATATGAATGCAGGTTTTTATGAGGACCTAAGTTTTTCACTCATTTGGGTAAATATTTAAGAGTATTAGTTAGATTGTTAGGTAACGCTATGTTTAACTTTGTAAGAAACTGCTCAAATGTTCATAGTGGTTGTATGATTTTGCATTCACACCAGTAATGAATGAGAGCTCTTGTTGCTCCACATAGTTGTCAGCATTTGCTTTTCTCAGTGTTTTGGATTTCAGCCATTCCAATAGGTGTAGAGTGGCACCTTGTCATTTTAATTTGCAATTGCTTCATGATAAATGATGTTGAGCATCTTTTCTTATGCCTATTTGCTATCTATAGATCTTTGGGAGGTGTTCAGCTCTTTCACCTTATTTTTAGTTTTTGTTGTTGTTTGTTTTCTTGTTATTGCATTAGCCAGAACTTCCAGGATGAAGTTGAATAGAAATGGTGAAAGAGAATATCCTTGTCTTATTACTGATCTTAGGGAGGAACACATCTAGTTTCTTTCCAATAAGTATGATGTTTGCTGTACATTTTTTGCAGATGTTCCTTTTCAATTTGAGGATGTTCCCTTCTATTTCTGGTTTGCTGAGAATTTTTATCATGAATGGGTGTTGGATTTTTCAGCTAGTTCTTCTTTATGTATTGCTTAGGAACATATGGTCTTTCTTCTTAACCTGTTGATATGATGGATTTTAGCAATTGATTTTAAAATGTTGAACCAGTCTTGTATACCTGGACTAAATCCCACTTGGCTGTGGTGTATAATTCTTTCTATATATTATTGGATATGATTTGCTCATACTTTGTGGAGGATTTTTTGCACCTATGTTCATGGAAAATATTGTTCTGTATTTTTTCCTACTTGCAGTGTTTTTGTCTTCTTTTAGTATTAAGTAATGCTGGCCACATAGAGTGAGTTAGGACATGTTTCCTCTGGATTAGGTTGTAGAGAATTTCTTCCTTAAATATTTGCTAGAATTCACCAGTGAGTAGGACTAGTTCTTCCTGTTCTGGAAGGTTATTAATTATTGATTCAATTGAAAAATTAGATAACGGCCTATTCAGATAATTTATTTCTCTTGTCTGAGTTTTGGTAACGTGTATTTCAGGGAATTGGTTCATTTTATCTATGGTATTAAATTTTGGGGCGTACAATTGTTCCTAGTATTCCTTTATTACCTTTTAAAAGTCCATGAGATAAGTAATGATGTCCTCTTCTTTCATTCCTCATATTAGTAATTTGTGTTCTCATGTTTTTTTGTTGTTGTTTTGTTTTATAACCTGGGTAGAGATTTGTACATTTCATTTTTTCTCAAAGAATCAGTTTCTGGTTTCATTAATTTTTTCTATTGATTTCCTATTTTCAGTTTATTTGATTTTTGCTCTAAATTTTATATATTCTGCCTACTTTCGGTTTAATTTTGTTTTTCTATTTCCTAAATGGAAGCTTAGATGATTAATTTTGGATCTTTTTTCTAGTAAATGCATATAATGCTACAACTCTCTTTTTAAACACTTCTTTTTCTGAACATGCAAATTTTGATGGGTTGAATTTTCCTTTTCATTTAGTTTGAAATTTTGTTAAACTTGTGAATTTTTTTCAACAGTGTGTTTCTTGATATAGTTGGATCAATATTGTTAATTAAAAATAAGAAAAACAAAGGTTCAGATTGTAATAAAAAGTAAAAAGCTTTTATATGAACAGGAAAAAAGGGGGTGGGGAATTGTAATCCAGGAGACACAGATTCAGGTAGCAACCTAAAATGTGCTCCAGAGAGAACAAAGAAAAGCAAGATTTATAAAAGCAAAACACTGGTACAGTTTTTATTTAAATTATTTATGCAAATAAATTATGTGGCTCACTTAACAGGGATTGGGTCCTTTCAAGGTGAGGAATAATAAATCTGGTTGCCATGGTAAGGAGGAAGTAATGACCATATATGTCCATGTAGCAGTCCTTGATGCAAGATGTTTATGATTTGTCCTTTAACTGAGTTAGGCAACAGGTCAGCAATTTAGTAGCTGTTCTGAGACTGTGACATGAGATGTGCACAGGCCCCAAATCTTCAATGTCTTCCCAGCATTGATTCTTTTCTCTACCATTTCCATTTTAAGTGACACTCTTAGCAATGCTTATTCCATTTTATTTTTACCACTTAAACATCTCTCATATTTGTAACTTTGTAACTTTTGTCTTTTTGTCAGTGCCCTTCTTCTTTATTTCTTTTTTTCGCCTTCCACCTTTTTATGCCTTTTTATGCCTTTCCTGGTTTTAATTGAGCATTTTATATTATCCCATTTTCTTTTCTCCCTTTCCATGTCAATTATACTTTTTTTCCTTTTTTTAAAAAAAGTGGTTATTATAAAGTTTGGAATAAACACTTAAAATTAATTCAAGCCCGCTTTGCAATATACCATATGGCTTCACGGGTAGTTCAAGTATCTTATAAAAGAGTATGCCCTCTTTATGGCATTGCTGACATTCATATCACTTATCTAAAAGCTATAATCACTGACTATATCATTGCTAGTATTATTTAAGAAGAAATAACGTAAGTGTTATTTTATTAGACAAGAACTTCTCTAATGCTGTTCCTTTCTTTATATAAGTCTATGTTCTGACTTATATAATTTTCTTTCTCTTTGAATAATTTCTTCCAGCATTTCTTTCAAGACAGGTTTACTGGTAATGAATTTCTTCAAGTTTTGTAAGTTTGTTTTTTCTTCTTTTCATGAGAAAGTCTTTATTTCTCCTTCAGTTTTGAAGGATAGTTTTGCTGGATAGAATTCTATGTTGGTGTGTATATGTTGCTTCTTTCAACACTTTAAATATTTCATTTATCTATCTTCTTGTTTGCATAGTTTCTGAATGTAATTTCTTGACCTTCATAGGTAAGCTCTTTTGTGTTGTTGCTTTTTATGGCTGCTTTCAAGATTTTCTGTTTGTCTTTGATTTTCCATAGTTTGGTAATTATGTACCTAAGGTGTCAGTATTTTGATACTTATTCTGCTAGGTGTTCTCTGAGATTTCTGGATCTCTTGGTGATTCGTTTCTCTACCCCCCCCCCCCCCCAAAAAAAAAAACAACAAAAACAAAAAAAATTTTTCATTTCTTTTACAGTGGTTTGGCTTTTTTTTTTTTTTTATCATTTCCTTTTTTACCATTTATTTTTAGCATTTTCATCTTTTTGCTGATATTATTGATCTGTTCTGACATGTTGTTCACTTGTTTCATTAGCTCCCTTAGCATACTAGTCATAGTTATTTTAAATTCCAGTATGATAATTTCAAAATCTCTGCCCTCTAGGTCCACCATGTCATTGCAAATCGTAAGACTTTATTTTAATGCTCAAGTAATATTCCATTTTGTATATGTACCACACTTTCTTTATCCAATCGTCTATCAATGGACACTTAGGTTGCTTTCATATCTTGGCTCTTTTAAATAATGCTGCAATGATCATAGGGATGCATATATCTTTTCAAATTAGTGCTTTGGATTTCTTTGGATAAATACGCAGAAGTGGGATTGCTGGGTCATATGGTAGTTGGATTTTTAATTATCTGAGGAATCTCCATCCTGTTTTCCACAGGGGCCACACCAATTTACAGTCATTAATGACACTATTATTTCTCTTTTTCTTTTAGAAACATTTTTATTGATTTTTTTAGAGTAAGAGGAAGGGTTAGGGATAGAGAGAAACATCAAGTGTGAAAGCAACTCAAACATCAATTAGCTGCCTCATGCATGCCCCCTACTGTGGATGGAGCCTGCAACCTGGGCATGTGCCCAGACCAGGAATTGAACCAGCAACCTTTTGGTGCACTGGATGATGCCCAGTCAACTGAGCTATACCGGCCAGGGTGACACTTTTATTTCTTAATGACACCATCATTTTTCCATTCATCAGATTTGCAATTTTGTTTTTTGACTCCATTATTATAGTAGACTAGTGGCCCAGTGCATGGATTCGTGCACATTGAAAGGAATCAGGCTTCCTCGTCTTTGGTTCCGGGGTGCATGACCCAAGAACCTCCGCTGCCAGGTCACCACAGCTCAGCAATAAACCAGATTCAGGGCCTACAGTGCCCCAGTGACAACATAACCCATGACCGAAGGTGGAATAGCATAGCCCTGCAATGAATCGGGCTCCCTCCTCTCTGGTTCTGGGGTGCGTCACCCAAGAACCGCCGCTGCCAAGTCACTGCAGCTTGGCAGCTCCTGAGTTGAACATCTGCCCCCTGGTGGTCAGTGCACGTCATATGTACGGTCAGCCGGTCACTTAACCTTTTATATAGGTAGATTCTTGTCAGTTCTTTGTTTTCCTATATTCTGTCTTTCCCTTCCATTTTTCCATCTTGGCTTATAACCTAAACTTCACTACCCCTTCACATGTGAATTCATACTTAGCTTCTGTCTCAAGTTTTATCCACTCTAATACTTTTAATTTTTATTTTTGCTACTATATTAATCTTTTCAAACCTCTTATATTCTTATATACCTTCTCTTATGTTAAATGCTTATTTTAGGTAAGTATACTAGATAACATATGTCTTGCTGTCTGCCTTCTGTGTTTTGCTTCTTTTTTTAAACATATATTTTATTGATTTTTTACAGAGAGGAAGGGAGAGGGATAGAGAGTTAGAAACATCGATGAGAGAGAAACACTGATCAGCTGCCTCCTGCACACCCCTCACTGGGGATGTGCCCGCAACCAAGGTACATGCCCTTGACCAGAATTGAACCTGGGACCCTTGAGTCTGTAGGCAGATGCTCTATCCACTGAGCCAAACCGGTTAGGGCTGTGTTTTGCTTCTGTTCAATCGTTTGTAATGGTTGCCTTGTCTCCACTTTCTGAGGTCCTGATAATTCTTCAAATTATTGCAAGTGCTACTTTCCAAAAAACTTTTTAGTTAACTTTAGAATGAGAATACCATGAGGCTGTAAAAAGGTAATATCTTTGGAGTTTGTCAACTATGTTCCAGCCCTGACTCTGCAAATTATCAACCCTGTAACCCAAAGCAAGTTATTCAGCTTCTGTGATTTTCTGCTTCTTCATCTCTAATGTGGGCATAATAGTCATTTTGTAGATATTGTGAGTATTCAACTAGATAGCGTTTGTAAAATACCTAATACAAGGAGCTGGTAAGCAATTGATGAATCATTCATTCAGGAAAGACATACTGGATGTCTATTTTCTGTTCTCTTATTTCATATACATATATATATGTGTGTGTGTGTGTGTGTGTGTGTGTGTGTGTGTGTGTGTGTGTCTTATTTCATATATATATGGTTGGAGCGTCTTCCCCCTGGTGGTCAGTACATATCATAGGGAGCGGTTGAGCGGCCTTAGCAGATCATTAGCATATTATGCTCTGATTGGTTGAATGGCCGACTGGGCACTTAGCATATTAGGCTTTTATTATATAGGATAAGAGCAAAAATCCCTATGCTTGAGGGGCAGGAGGGCCTACCCCTAGGTATAACACTACAACTTAAGAGACTGTATACTAAATGTTTATGCGCTCATCTTTACATCTGTTCTGCCTAATGCAGCTTTAGGATGGTGTGATTTGGGGTAAACCTCCACCTCATTGTCTTCATACAGATAGGATTAGGAGTGTACCCTCCCCTCCTCTGCCCCTTGGACTTTTATAAGGATCAGACTAGATAATGTATGTAAACAAATTAGCACAGTGCTTCTTGCTAATTCTCACAAAATACTATTACTTTTCCATTAAGTGATAAGGAAATGGAAGGACAGAAAGGCTAAGTAACTTATTTGTAGTCTTGCAGCTAATAGTAATGGCAGCAAAATCAGCTGCCACTTCCATCTACTTTTCTCATTCTTCTCTGTGACTTTGTGGTCTGTGGTATCACCAAGGTTTTGACCATGTTTTTCTTAATGAAGATCTTTGTTACACAGACAAGGGGAGAGAATCGGGGTGTATTTTCCTTGGCTGTTCTGGTTGATGGCAAGTTGCATATCAATAGTATTTGCTGCTGGTAAAGAGTCTAGAGAATCTGGAGAAACACTATATGTCTTGATTTGCTATTAGATGGCTGAAAGGTTACGTGAATTCATAATCTCATTGTGGTTCAGATTAACTAAGAGAACCAATATTCTTTTTGAGAACTCTTTATTCTATTTGGTGATACCATTGGTATAAGAGGAAAGATGCATTATCTTCAGAATTTGAAGGGCATAATTCAAATTCTTCTGTCATTTAATAACTATGACTACATAACCTCTTGAGAAGCTATCCTTAATCATTATAAGTGATAACAGTATATCTTGAAAGATTATTGTCACTCAAAAATGAGATTAAGTTTAATTCCTTCTAGCATAATGCTTAGTTCATAGTAAATGGGACATTCTTGCATTATCTTAATTGTTAGCTGTGGAGGTTCTGTTTTTATCTTCATTTCATATGAGGAAATAGAAGCCTGGTGAAAGGTTATGTGAATTGACAAGTACACACAGTTAATAAGCAGTGGATGTAAGATTTGAATCCAGATGGTTTTACTGTCATTGCTGAAAGGGCGAGGGCTACGCCCTCCATCTTGCCCCAGGGTAAGGGCCAGGCCCTCCATCTTGCCTCAGGGTAAGGGCTACGCCCTCCATCTTGCCCCAGGGTAAGGGCTCCATCTTACCTTGGCCATGTGCTTCTTCCCGGAAGTCTAAGCCTCTGCTAGCCACACCCAGGAACAAGACACCGACTTGCGCCTGGCCAATCGGCAAGGCCACAGCCCTTTCTCCTCCCCTTACTCCAACCCCCTATAAAACCCCTCTCCACACAGAGTTCTCTCTCTGCTTCCTGTCGCTGCGTCGGCAAGGTGGGGGAGCCGAGCTAGCTCAAATAAAGACTCTTATGCTTTTGCATCGGACTGGCTGGCTCCCTGATGTGGTTTCTTGGGGATCCTGAAATCTGGGCATAACATTTGCTAACTAGGATACTATAGTAATACCATAGTCTTTTCATGTCACAAATAATTTTTAAATTTAGATTGAATTTATTCAAAGGAGAAATCCTATATAATAAAGAGGCAAATTGACCATCATACCCTCACACAAGATGGCCACCCCCATCTGGTCACAAGATGGCACCACAAGATGGCTGGCAGGGGAAGGTAGTTGTGGGCGATCAGGCCAGCAGGGGAAGGCAGTTAGGGGCGACCAGGCCTGCAGGGGAGGGCATTTGTGGGGAGACCAGGCCTGCAGGGGAGGGCAGTTGGGGGTGACCAGGCCTGCAGGGGA
>NW_005355115.1:2327577-2345930 GCF_000412655.1 Myotis brandtii
GCTGAGGGATCCCCCTCCCCCCGTGCATAAATTTCATGCACCAGGCCTCTAGTGTTTTAATATTTGCATAAAGAACTATTGCTGTTAAATAATTTATACTTGAGTCTTCCTTGTACTGGTGTTAACAGCTTACTAATACAGATTTTCTTCGAAACCTTTCAGCAAGCACATTCAGTAACTATCTCATCCTTAGCGATGAACCTTAATACGCATGACATAATGCAGGTATGATTGATGTTGATGGATGTTTTCTTATATTTGTCTCTTTTTCAGGAAATACAGATAATTATGCATAAATGTTTTCTAAAAATCTATGTTAATATATTATCTGACTTCTCAATAAATTACTATTTTGATATCTTTTAAATATTATACCACTAATGATTATATAGTATTTAATAGTTCACATTCTTAAAATTTACATGGTATTTGTGAGAGCAAATTGTTACACACCCCTCCTCCTCCGTATTATGAGATTCTTGAGGCTCACTAAGACACCAGGCTTAAGTGATCAGGTCCCACTGTGTAAGTAATTCCCAGAGCAAGGACTGGATCTCTGGTCCAAGATGATCTTTTCATGAAAACTGCATTATTTATACTCGTCCTCATTCAAAAAAGAATGCAAAATAAATTTTAAAAGTGGAAACAGCAGGAATATTCTATAACTTTGTACGGTGACAGATGGTTACTAGACTTACCATAGTGATCACATTGTGAGGTATGTAAATGTTAAAACACTATGTTGTCCATCTGAAACTAATGTATTATTATGTGTCAACTATACTTTAATAAAAGTGGCAACAGCATTGCAAGATAAAATAAATTAAGAATGAGTAATAAAATGAGATAGATGAGATATAAAGGTAAGAAAATAGGATGATGTCCAGGGGTCAGGTTTGTATGCAAAATTCATCCTTCTATTTAATACTCTTGTTAAATCTTAGATGTAAATTTGTGTTGTCAGCTAGTGAACTCCCACCTCCACTCTAAAATAATAAATTCCCTGAGACCCTCATACATAGGGCAAGGAAACTGAGCACAAAGAAATATGCATAAAGTATTCATTTTAGCATTGCTTTTAATATAAAAAATAAAAAGAAATCCAAATATCAAATAGGGAATGGTTAAGTGGAAACAAATACAGTGGGGCCTTGATTTACGAGTGTCCCGACTAACAAGTTTTTTGAGATACCAGCTGTCTCTCGGCTGATTTTTTGCATTGAGTTGATAGAGTAATTTGAGTTAACTAGCTCCTTAGAGCTCCTTAACGAGCTCATTCTCGGAACGAATTAAACTTGTAAGTCAAGGCCCCACTGTACACAGAGTGGTGGCTATTGAGTTGTTTAAATGAACGAAGTCAATGTGAATGGATACATTCTGAAAACAAAGTTGAGTGCCAAAAGCAAACTTGAGGGACATGTACAGTAATGACTTTGCTGATGCAGATTTTGAAAACAAAACCATATTATATATTGTGCATAAGAATACAAAACGTGATGAGATGGATGCGCACCAACTATAGAATAGAAGTTATTTCTGAGAAGGGAAGTACAATGAGGGAATATAGTACAAAAGGGATTTCAACTATATCAAATAATATATTTGAAAAAGAAATGGTGACTTTTATTATATTCTCAGTCATGTTCTATCAATAAAGTAATTCATAATTTAAAAATGGTAACATGAAAAGTTTTAGCAAAAAGCGAGTAGCAATATATCATCAGCATTTAATGACAGTTTTGTTTTAATTTTTATGGTTCTCTTTTCTTTATAGTAAATGATTCTGGATTTTTATTTATGATAGTGAATTAAAAGATCCCCTTTAAATTTAAGTAAGAAAGGGTTTAAGGTATTTGAAGAAAATGTTAAGTAAATGGAAGTGCAAAAGTATGTTGAAGATGGAATATGAAAAACACATTAGAAAGCACCAAGGTTTCCTACAAGGTTAAATAAGTGTGTTATTCATTCTTTCCTCTTTTGAGACTAGAACTTTCTTTTATGGATCCTATAGGGAGGAAAGTACATAATTTTAATGTGCATTATCTATATCATAAGTGCAGAATGCATATGTAGGGACTAGAGGCCTGGTGCACGAAATTCGTTCACTCGGGGGGGGGGGTGTCCCTCAGCCTGGCTTGCACCCTCTCACAGTCAGGAGTTCTCAGGGGATGTCCAACTGATGGCTTAGGCCTGCTCCCTGTGGGGAGCTGGCAGTAGGACATCATTAGTGCTGCCAGAGGAGGGAGCGGCTCCCGCCACTGCCGTTGCATTTGCCAGCTGTGAGCTCGGCTTCTGGCTGAGTGGCGCTCTCCCTGTGGGAGCACACTGACCACCGGAGGGCAGCTCCTGCGTTGAGTGTCTGCCCCCTGGTGGTCAGTGCACGTCATAGCGACAGGTCGTTCCACAGTTGGGTTTATTTGCATATTAGCCTTTTATTATATAGGATTGTCACAGTGCTTGATATTGTCACACCAAAGTGCAGTTCTGTGGAGGAGAGGAATGACAGGTATAAGATGGGTTGATGAATAGAGGATGGGCAAAAAGTTGTGCTCTTTCTTATGAGTCTTTATTAAGGGGTAGGTTTTAAGAGTATCTTAGAGAACCCACATCTACCTTCGTTTACATCTACTTGAATGGAGTGAGTAGAGGTGGGCTGGGGAGTGTAGTAGATAGAAGTCGGAATTCAAAGACAGATTAGGGGCTTCCTCATGTAGAGCTTTTAATAAGATGTGGTAATAAACTTGAAGAACAGGAATTCCACAAGAATTTTCATTAGTGACAGTTTTTTCATTATAGTTGGGATCTGAAAGTTTTCAATTTCATGAATTATTTGAATATTTTTTCCAGAAACATGATTCAAATACTCACCTGCTTTTCCTTTGACATAAACTAGTTATCAAAAATTTACATTCTACTTTCTCTATCAATTAAATGATTTTTATATTGCCTAAAGGTTAAAGTAAGCACTTTTTATGTTAGCTTTTACTCATGAATGATGCACAGTTCTCTTAAATATGTCTGCTTGTTGTCCAAGAATGCTGCAGTAGAGTGTTTTTTAACTGATTGTTCTGTCATTCTTTATAATTATCTTTATTAAGCAAGTCACAGACTTATCATTGTACTCTCCTCAATGTAATTCTTGCTCATAAGATGTAATACTTTGAAGAAATCATTCAGATCTTGTGGAATGACATTTAAAATGAAATCAACTTCTAGTTGTTAGAAAAAGTAACAGCTGTGACTTTGTAAGCTACTGTTAGTGGCTTTGGAAGCTAGTTGGTAAGCTAATTGTCATGATGAGGTCATTTTCCAAAAGAAGATGAAATCATTAGCCATCTTGTTTTAGTCATAGTGGGCTTTTTCTTTGACCAAATATTTTCAAATTATCCCCCCCCACCCCACACACACACTTATTTTCATAGTTGTAATATTATGAAATAAGATAGTGATGGAATTTTTAAAGGCAACGGTTTCTACTTAACATTGTCAGTATGTAATTTGTATTTTATACCATAGTTAGAAAAAGACCTCTGTAGACTTGATATATTAATTAATATTTCCTAATGGGAAAGCCAAGTAGTGTGCGCTATATATGTGTGAATTTCAACACACAGAATATGAATTCTACCAAGAATTGTGTTCTACTGAGACCCTGTAGGCTGATGATGTAATCAGAGCCATGTAGTCTCTATCTGCTTGAATTTCTGTTGCTTTACCATATATTACTATGTATTCTCTTTTGGTCCTTTGCCCTCCACATCCACTTGTGATTGAAACTTTATGGGTAGTAGAGATCGTACCCTAATCACTTCCATCTATGTTTTTTACCAGTACCTGAATTATCTTTTCCTATGAGTTATAGCCCATATAACCTGTACATTTTAGTTCCAGGATTCCAGACATATCACAAGAGCTAATAGTAGATACTTAATAATTATCTCATTCAATTGTCCTTTTCTTTGTAAAAGAAAATAACTACTGTTGTGTTATACAATATTATAGAAACAGTTATATGTCATTTAGAAAGACACCTCTAAAATATTGAGGCCCTGACCTGGTTTGGCTCAGTGGATAGAGCGTCGGCCTGCGGACTGAAGGGTCCCGGGTTTGATTCCAGTCAAGGGCACATTCTCAGTGGGGGGTGTGCAGGAGGCAGCTGGTCGATGTTTCTCTCTCATTGATGTTTCTAACTCTCTATCCCTCTCCCTTCCTCTCTGTAAAAAATCAATAAAATATATATTTTTAAAAATAAAATAGTGAGAACTATTTCTGTGAGCTATTAGAATTTATCTTTAAAATGATAATTGATTTGAGATCAATGGGATAAATTGGAGAGCCACAAACTAGACCAAATTGCATTTTAGAATTTAAGGTTCACAAAACAAATATAAATGTTAAATAATGTCTGTCTGCATTCATTGATGTCCTTTGGTTTGTATATTGTCTTAAGAAGTTTTAGCCGTTTCTTCAAATATCTGTCCTTCCCTTTTTTACTCTTATTTATTTCTGAGACTCCTATCACATGCATTTTGTACATTTGTTTTTGTCCCACATATCTCTGGGGCTTTGTTCATTTTTTCCCCTTTTCCTCAGATTGAGTAATTTTTATTTTCACTGTCTTCAATTTTAGTAAATCTTTATCCTGCCATCTCAGATCTGTTGTTAAGTGCCTCTAGCGAAATTTTCATTTCAATTATTGTGCTTTGAAACTCAAGTATTTACATTTTCCATTTTTTAAAATTTTATCTCTTTATTGATGTTCTACCTTCATTGAATTATTAGCATATTTTTAAATGTTTTTTAAATTGATTTTAGAGAGAGAAACATTGCTGTGAGAGAAACATCGATCAGTTGCCTCCTGTATGCACCCCAACTGTGGATTGAACCCTCAAGCTAAGTATGTGCCCTGACTGGGAATCAAATCGGTGACCTTTCGGTTCAGTGCATGGGATGACACTTAACCAACTGAGCCACACTGAGGGCTTTAATTTTTAAAATATGGTTTCTTTTAGTTCCTTAGATGTATTTTTATTGCTAATTTGAAGTCTTTGCCTGCTAAATCTAATATCTGGCACACTGAGAGATAGTTACTATTGACTGCGCCCCCCCCCCCTTTTTTTTTGTATTGGTCATTTGTTCTCATTCTGTACATGTCTAGTACTTGTTTTTTGAATACTGGACATTTAAGATAATAGAGCAAGTCTGCATTCTGATGTTTTCCCCATAAAAAAATGTCTTTGTTTGTGAAGTCTGTTTCCCTCAAAATATGGGAATACTTATATCTCTTCTCATTTTTTCTTGCTTTTAAGTAAAAGATGAGATATCATCTCTTTATCTACATTACTCATTTATTGTTCCGTCAGTATTTGGATCGTGGTCATACTCAAACATTTTGAGGTAGTAAAGCTTCTGCTCATTGCTGATGGATCTGTGGGCTGGAGAGCATTCTCTATTCTGGCTCTTTTTAAGTCTGCCTTGTTTTTTCTTTTGTTCTGTCTTGTGTCTCTTTTTTGCATGTATGTAGGCACTATAGGTTATGGATGTGTAGATAACTTGTTTCTACTTCAGTTTCTATTATGCATGTACACAATCTCTGGTCAACCTAGGATATGTGAAGAGCTTGTCAGCCCCTATTTGTCAGTCTCACCTTCTGGAACTTTCTGTTAAACCCCTCACTAGTCCCTCTGTCTCTTGCTTGTTTTAAATGATCATAGCCTGAGATGTGGTGAGCTTCTGATCATTCCTTTTCTAGCCTCACTGGGATTGCCACTTTGCCTGACAATGCTCCAAATTAAGTGAACCTACTTTATTTTTTAATTTCTATTTTTTAATTAAATTTATTGGGTGACATTGTTTAATAAGATTATATAAGATTTTAGACTTAAATGGAAGTCGTGAAACCATAAAAATCCTAGAAGAAAATTATAGGCAGTAAAATCTCAGACATCTCATGTAGTAGTATTGTCACCAATACATCACTTAAGGTAAGGGAAAAAGTTAACTAATGGGGCTACATCAAACTATAAAAACCTCCTAGACACCAAAAGAAACCATCAACAAAATGAAAAGGGAATCTACTCTGTGGGAAAACATATTTGCCAATGATACTAGTACATCTGCTAAGGGGTTAATTTCCAAAGTATATAAACAACTCATACAACTCAATACCAGGAGGATAAACAATCCAATTAAAAAGTGGGCAAAGGGCCTGAATAGACACTTCTCCAAAGAGGACATACAGATGGCCAATAGACATGTGAAAAAATGTTCATTGTCACTAATCATCAGGTATATGTAAATTAAAACTATAGTGAGGTATCACCTTATACCTGTCAGAATGGTTACCATCAATAAATCAACAAGTGCTGGCAAGGATGTGGAGAAATGGGAACCCTAGTGCACTGCTGGTGGGAATGTGGATGGGTGCAGCCACTATTGAAAACAGTATGGAGGTTGCTCAGAAAGTTAAAAATGGAACTGCCATTTGATCCACTTCTGGGAATATATCCTAAGAATTCCGAAACACCAATCAGAAAGAATGTATGCACCTATTTGTTCATAGCAGCATTATTTACAATAGCTAAGATCTCGAAACAGCACAAGTGCCCATCAGTAGATGAGTGGATAAAAAAGCTGTGGTATATTTACGCAATGGAATACTATGTGGCTGTAAGAAAGAAGGAGCTCTTACCCTTTGAGACAGCATGGAGGGACCTGGAGACTATTATGCTAAGTGAAATAAGCCAGTCAGAGAAAGACAAGGATCACATGATCTCACTCATGTGGAATCTAATGAACAAAAAAAACTGATTAACAAAATAGATCCACAAGTATGGATGTATGGAACAGAATAACATCTCACTGGAGCGGGGGAACAGGAAGAGATTAATCAAAGAACATATATGCATATGTGTATACTCCACGGACACAGATAATAGTATGGGGAAGGCGTGGGTGGGGCAGGGGTTGGGTGGAGGAGGCATAAAGGGAGAAAATAAGAGACATCTGTGCTACTGTCAACAATAAAAAATAATGAAAGGACATAAATGCATAAATTAAACTCTGTACAAAATAAAGTGACAAAAATTCCCCAAAAAGATTATATAGATTTTAAGTGCACATTTCTGTGGTACATGATCTGTAGATTGCATTATGTGCCTACCACCAGAGTCACTGTAAACTCACTTTAGCAATAGCAGAAAAGCTGGTGGTTTTTACAGCCTCTTTGGCCCTGCTTTACTCTGCTGATAGGGCTTTGGTAAATGGAAGCATACCTGGTAAAATACCATGGACACATGATATTGCCCATTAGAGTTCTATACTATTCACAAATAAATGCTTCTCAGTTTGTTGTATTCTTTTGCTTGATTTCCACAGTGCTGAAATGGTGTTTTTTTTGACAGTTTTGTCTAGTTCGCAAGAGGACTTATTGACCTCACTCTCATGTCTAATGTGAACTTCTGGTCTCTATCTCTTGCCTGGTCTTTTTATACATTTCCTAACCCCTCTCCCAGTTTTTATTCTTGCTCTACCTATATTCTCTTCTGCATGTAGCAAACCAGAATCAGAGATCATTATAATGTGGAAAATGCAGTACTAGAGATGCATGCATAATGTTGTGTTTTCAAGGATGAGTTTGGCTTAATTTTGCTTGTAGAAGTCTAGAAATATTTTATTCAGGAAGAGACCTTTGAGGTAGGCAAGAGAGTAGTAGAAACCTGGGAGGTAAAGGGAGACAAGGAAAGAATTGTGAAAGTGTCTATGTCCAAGAAATGCTGATTTTATTGTGGGCGACATTGAGTAGGAAGTGGGAGTATATAAGAAGATATTAGTAGTAGTTAGGGGTCATGTAATTAAGGATTGTGGGTACCATATTGAGGAGACTTTATTGAGCCAACATGGGTCTTAAACAGGTGACTGATTGAGTTTTATGTTTTTGGAAGAAAACTATTTGGCAGAGGGAGGTTGAAACAGATTAGGGAAATTGCAGGACAATGTATTTTAGAAAGCTCTTGGAGTAGTTCAAGTGAGAGATGATATAATTTTGTCTACCTTGATGCTGTGAAAGACTTTGAACTTTATGCTTCCAGTGGAGCACAGATTGTCCCCTGGGTTGCCACATTGGTATTTATATTCATTTTGTTAGGGCAGTGGTCGGCAAACTCATTCGTCAACAGAGCCAAATATCAACAGTACAATGATTGAAATTTCTTTTGAGAGCCAAATTTTTTAAACTTAAACTATATAGATAGGTACATTGTTATTAACTTAATTAGGGTACTCCTAAGCTAGCCTTTGCTAAAAAACGTCCTCAATCTGATTGAGGTACATTCGCTGAGGGGACCCCTTCCAACTCTCCCATCCACACTCGTCTTATATACTTGGTTCGTCTATCTCCTTTCGTTCATCCTCTCTATATGTCCAAACCATCTCAACATACCTTTCTCAATCCTCGACACTACCATCTTCTTTCACTCCACAACGTTCCCTAAAATTAACTTAATAAACTCTACTTAAAGTTTTAAGTCAACTTCGCACTTTATGTGCGTGCCCGCACATGGTATTTTGTGGAAGAGCCACACTCAAGGGGCCAAAGAGCTGCATGTGGCTCGCGAGCCGCGGTTTGCCGACCACTGCGTTAGGGAGATTAGGGTTAGCTGGGAGAGGGGAAATATTTGGTTATCTTTTAAAATCTAGAGTGTGGAAGAGGAGGAACTCCAGAGGCATCATTCTGGAGAATACATCTTATATTGGCAAAGTCCTTTATAGTTTATGAACTAAGTATTTATGTACATGTCTAACTCAATTTTTAATTTGAATCTTTTTTAAAATATATTTTTATTGATTTTTTACAGAGAGTAAGGAGAGGGATAGAGAGTCAGAAACATCAGTGAGAGAGAAACATTGATCAGCTGCCTCTGCACACTCCCTACTGGGTATGTGCCCGCAAGCAAGGCACATGCCCTCGACCAGAGTTGAACCTGGGTCCCTTCAGTCCGCAGGCCGACGCTCTATCCACTGAGCCAAACCGGTCAGGGCTTTAATTTGAATCTTATTAAAACCCCATGAGACAGACACAGTAGATGGTAATAAATACATGTAGTGGAATATAACAATTGATGTTCAATAAAGATTTAGTACTTTGTTTAGTGTGTTTTTACTGTTAAGTAAGAAACCCTGAATCCACACTGAGGTCTTCTGATTTTCAAGTTTAGGAGAGAGCAGATAGTGATTTAGATCCAATCTCAAAAGTAAGAATGAAAGAAAGAATAAGTGAAATGTGCTGAAAAGTAGGTTTCCATGTGGTTACTTTGCAGTGAAATGTATTATGGTAGGTTTTGTTTTAAGAATGCCATTAAATTAAAAAAATGTACTTGAGGATAGTAAAGGATCAGAGATACAGAGACAAGTACTGCATGGATCACCTTACTACCACCTCTACCTCTGAGCTCACTGTTCAGGAAACAGATATAGAAATATATCTTTGTAATATGTCATAAGGAATAGTTTAGTTGAGATAAAATAGTACCTTATATTTGTATAAGTTATTTTTTATTACAACTTGCAGAGTATGTTAATGTTTTTGTTCCTATATATCCCCTTTCGTTTTATCATCTACTCCCCAACATGTACTCATTGCTCCAGCTATCAAAATTATTTTGTTCTTTTAAGAATTAACATCTTGCCCGGCCAGCATGGCTCAGTGGTTGAGCATCGACCTGTGAACCAGGAGGTCATGATTCGATTCTCGGTCAGGGCACATGCCTGGGTTGCGGACTCGTTCCCTAATGTGGGGTGTGCAGGAGGCAGCCAATCAATAATTCTCTCTCATCATTGATGTTTCTATCTCTCTCTTCCTCTCCCTTACTCTCTGAAATCAATAAAAATATTTAAAAAGAAAAAAAAAGAGTTAACATTTTTACGTTCAAAACTTTAGTCAATCATCATCCCTCCTAAATTCTTACATCTGGAGCCGTTGTACCACTTATAACATTGCCTATCAATTAATTATAGATATTGTCTCTGCCCAATTGTAAGGATTTTGAGTCTTGAGAAGGTATTCTTTTTGACTTTTAGTCTGTGGCATGCATACTACAACGTGAGGATATAGGGACTCTCATCTTCAGTGTTTGGCAAGTGGTAGGTTTTTAATAAAAGTTTATTCAATGAATTGAATTATTTAATTATAACATTACTACATTCCTCTGGGGTTAATATCATAGTCCCTATTTTAGAGATAAGGAAAGAAGTCTGGTGTGGAGTTACTTATTCAAGGTCTCACATTTGGTAAACATCAGAGGCTGGATGCCAAATGTATCCCCTGTGTTCCACCGGAGATAGTAAACTGTAGATAATATCCAGTTAACTGGAGATGACGGGGAGGACTTCCGAGCCAGATTATGCTGGTTCAGTCTACCATGTGAGTACTTTTGAACTTATATAAGAGGTATTGGAGAAAGTAACAATATCTTGGTATCATTGCAAGTTGCAGCAGTTAGATTTGTGTGGTTTTTTTTTTTTTTTTTCACTTGAAATTTAGACATTTTCAGGCCTCTAATTTAAGGCTTACGACTGCCTTAATAATTTGAGCTTAATAATCAAATTTTAGTTATCAAACAGACGATTAATGTGGTTGGGAAACATTTCCAGTAAAAGGATCAGTGCAGTGATTTTGAAGAAACTATTTAGGCCCACTTATTACTCTTCTTAGGTGACTTAATGAGAAGGTAATTCCTTTTTCCTTCCTTAACATAGGCTTAATTTTCTTGAGAAAGTTAGCCAATGAAAGAAAAAGTTGGCTGGGAAACTTTTTTTTGTTTACCTTTGCCATAACAATTTAATAATGTATCTAAAAGCTGTCTCATGTAGAGATGCAGGTAAAATACTTTGGACAGTTTCATCTGTTTGGATGAGGAATTTATTGCCAGATACTGTACCAGGACGGTGACACATCTGGGTCAAGCCTTTGCCACTAATTCTGATCTTGCTGACTTCCAGTGTTGCTCAGCTAAGGCTTTCACATATTTCTTACTGTGAGAGCAGATATCTGTTTGTGATACTTTATTTCTCTAGTCAGCTTGGTATGGGATTCTTCTGTTGCTCAGCTGATCTTTTTTATAGGTAATCCACATAAGGATTTTCAGGAGTTTTTTGTTTACCATAAAGTAGTGAGGATTCTGTGAACATCTTTGTAGCACAGCTCCTCAGGAAGTTGGCAAAACTATTAAACAGTCTTAGGCAGTTAATACTAATTCATTGTTTTAATGGTTCAATTAAAACATAGGGATAAAAGGTAATGCATTATGAAAGACTTAAATAGTAATAAAAATATTGACATATTAAATATACTTTTAGGTTTTAAAATGATATATTGGGACTGCCATTCAATCAACAGTGCTACTAGAAAGCTGTCAATTTGTCTTTTTTCTAAACATGTTAAAAATGTTTAAAGGCACATTGATTTCTGATAGGGATAAATTGAATGTGCAGTGACCGTGGCAACTTGGGTCATACTTTTTTTTAGGTAAACCACAACTAATTCATGAAGTGCTGTGGACCCTTTAATACCTACCCAAAGTGGGCAGGCTGTCAATTTGAAAGATTCCATCTAAAACATATTCCTTCACTTGGCCCTTGAAAAACTCTACCGCAGTACCCTTCTTAGAATTTAGTTTATTTACTGAGAAAAAGGAATGGCTGAGTCAACTCACAGGAGATAAATCTGTGGTAGGTGTTACAGGGCTGATTTTTAAACCACACACCATCTCCCTCTTTTAGTTTATTTTACTTGCTAATATGTAAATTTTATTAATGAAGTCAGGAGGGCTCATTCAGAGATATTTTTGACTTTTTAATGAAGAAAAATTCCTTTTGTTAGGGATGACAAATTAGTTTTGTCACGGAATAACTGAGTTCATAGGTTTTACAGGGAGATTAAGTTTTAAAATGTAATCTTTATTAAGACATGAGAATAGTAACTTTAAAATGTTAATTTGTATTTTTTTTTTTTTTTTTACAAATTTGTTTGTATTGATTTTTGGGTAGAGAGGAAGGGAGAGGGATAGAAAGATAGAAACATTGGTGAAAGAGAAACAGTATTGATTGGCTGCCTCCTGTATGCCCCATACTGGGGATTGAGCCACAACCCCAGCATGTGCCCTGACCAGAAATTGAACAGGTGATCTCTTGGTTCCTGGGTTGATGCTCAATCACTGAGCCACACTGACCGGGCTGTTAATTTGTATTTTTAAAGGTTAATTTATAGTGTTAAATTGTAATATCCAGTGTTACCTTCCATTAGATTAACTGTTATTTCAAACAACTAGTTAGAACATCAACATAAGCTGCCTTTACTGGAGGGGATCAGCACATACAACATCCAGGTTCTATCCAAGGTCTGGACCAGGCACCAGAGTTACTAGTTTTCACATGGCTTGATTAAAAAAGAGGTGGCTCCTATGCACTGAAATTTTCTCTTTGAAAATGGGCACATTTCCCAGCATAAACATGATACTTCTATACTAATCAGGATGGAGTCTTATCCTGCAATGGGACTTACATTTTGGGCTTTTTACCACATCATTGCTGTTTTCTACATGGTCAAAAATAGATACAGAGTAAACCAACCCCAAAAGTCAATTATAGGGTTTTATAGTGATGTACTGTGAAAAATTTGGTCGTGTTTTTCATTATACAGAATGTTCTTTCCAAAGACATAAACAGAAAAAGCACATATGTTTGATTTTAAAAATAACTCTGCTTAGCTCTTTAAAATGCTGGAGACATTTTGGATAATTTTAAATGATCAGTATTATAATTACATGATAAACCCTATACCTAAAGGCAGGCTAGGTTTGTAATTATTTGTTTAATTGCTCCCCCACATTAAAAAAATTTTTATTCCTTAATTTTTGTTATTGAATTTATTGGGGGTGATATTGGTTAATAAAATTATACAGATTTCAGGTATACAAGTCTATAATATATTGTATTGTGTGTTTACCACCCCAAGTCAAGCCTCATCATTAAATTTTTTTTTTTAATTAGGATTCAGCATAGATACTTTGAAAGTGTTTCTAATGCACACTTAAATGATCTGGTAAACTTATCTTCTAATCTCTCCACAAGAAGCAAATACTAATATGTATTATATCACTTTTGGAGCATACATGCTAATTTATGAGTAATATATTTTAAAAGTATGGGAAATTAAAACCATTTATTCATTATGAATGAGTACAGTGCTAAAAATATGGTTTGTGAAATCTAATTGTATTTTGCAAGTACAATTGCAAAAATAATGTAAAATAGCACTTAAAATTATTATTATTTTAAAATATATTTTTATTGATTTCAGAGAGTAAGGGAGAGGGAGGGAGAGGTAGAAATATCAATGATGACAGAGAATCATTGATTGGCTGCCTCCTGCATGCTCCCTACTGGAGATGGAGCCCGCAACCCGGCATGTGCCCTTGACCAGAATCGAACCCCAGGGCCCTTCAGTCCACAGGCCAACGCTCTATCCACTGAGCCAAACCAGCTAGGGTGTACTTAAAATTATTTTCAATTAAATTTTACATTTTCCAGAAAAGCTTAGCTAAGCCTCACAAAGCTTTAAAGTGAATGAAAAATTTTGTTATAATGATATTTTATTGGAAGAGGTATTTTGAAATCTTATAATTAAAAATGCTATATTTCAATTAATGAGTATTTGCCATTTTTCAGTTTTAAACTGCAGTTAATTTATATTTTGGCTATTTGAAAATGGGCAAGTAAATGTTCCTTATTTAATGTTTTGCTCCTATAGTCAAGGCTTAATTTCTCAGAGGTAGACTTTAGCCTACATCAAGTCTTATTTTCTTTGCTTTATTGAAATGGTTGCTTTCTTTGTTGCTAAGTCACTGATTGACTGACTGACTGATTGATAATTATTATTATCCATTTACTCATATTTACACAACTAACACTAGCACTAAATGATAACTTTTTATATCTGATCATTTCTTTCATTTCTAGGATGGTATAACCAAGAAAATCAAGTTTTGTTTTCATATACACCTGTGGCAGACATTTATTATGCAACTGACTAAGAGCCATTCGTATCTCCTTTCTTTCTGGAAGAGCTCTGATTTTGTATAGAAATCCTGAATAATATAAGCAAATTATGATGACCCTGTTTTTATCAGTAATTGGTTTAGAAAGAATCATGTGACCCAAACCTAGTCTGTGAGATAGAGAAGTCTGAATGGCTTCTGGGAAGATTTTCTAACTGATAAAACAAATTACCTGGAAAAGACTTGTCCTCTTCCACTGGGTTAAATGCAAGTACTACCTCCTGCAGCATTCATTACAATGTAAGATTCTGGGCTATGAAGTCAGGCTGCCTGAGTTAGAATCCCAGCTTTTCCCTTACCAGCTTTGTGGCCGTAGACAGGTTATTTAATTTCTCTGTACCTCAGTTTTTCTCATAAAAATGGGGTTTAATATACACAGGGAACATTAGTTACTAGAGAAAAATCATTAGTAATTAGGGAAATGCAGATCAAAACCACAATGAGATACCACTTTATAACCATTAGGATGGTTAGAATCAAATCCCACTACTGGTGGGAATGTAAAATGGTCCAGCTGCTTTGGAAACTATGGTAGTTCTTAAAATGATTAAACAGAGTTAATCATGTAACTGGACAGTCAATGGGTCTGTGCTGCCTGTCACTACTTGAGCCAATTAAGCAGAGACAGGGTTGAATCATACACAGTGATGGCGAACCTATGACATGCGTGTCAGAGGTGACACGCGAACTCATTTTTTTGGTTGATTTTTCTTTGTTAAATGGCACTTAAATATATAAAATAAATATCAAAAATATAAGTCTTTGTTTTACTATGGTTGCAAATATCAAAAAATTTCTATATGTGACACGGCACCAGAGTTAAGTTAGGGTTTTTCAAAATGCTGACATGGCGAGCTCAAAAGGTTCCCCATCACTGGTCTAGTATATGAGCATTTATTCCAATACTGCCAGCAGTATGGGAGAGCAGCAGGTCATCCACAAGAATCTGCTCTGCAACCCCCCATAAACCAGCTGCTTATATAGGGTAGGACAAAGATTATGTGGGCAAGTAGGGATTACAGGCACGGGGAAGTAGTTCTTGAATGAGAATGGTTCCAAGGTTGATTCCCAGGTCCAAGGTTGACTCCCAGGTCCTGGGGGCACACAACTCCCAGCCAGGTCAGAATGTCCTTTCTCTAACCAATACAAGGCAATCTTGGTTAACAGAGCATGATTAATATTTCCCATAACCATAGCTAGTACCCAATATTCTATTTTTGCCCCTAACGTTGTGACCCAGCAGTTCCAAACCTAGGTATGAACCCAAAAGGACTGAAAGCATAAATCAACACAGAAACTAGTATACAAATGTTTATAGCAGCATTATTCTAATAGCCAAAAGGTGGAAACAACTTGAATGTCCATTTATGGATGAATAGGTAAACTAAATATAATATATCAATACAATAGGATATTATTTGGCCACCAAAAGGAATGAAATACTTGCATATGCCACAACATGGATGAACCTTGAAAACATTATGGTAAGTGAAAGAAGTCAGTCACAAATGACCACACACTATGTTATTCCACTCATATGAACATTTGGAAAAGGGACATTTATAGAGACAGAAAATAAATTAGTGGTTGCTCAGAGTTATGGGGGATGAGGAGTGATAGCTTAAGGTTACTAGGTTTCTTTTTCAGGTGATAAAATGTTCTAAATTGACTAATGATGGTTGCACATGTCTGTGACTATACTATAAACCATTGAGTTGTATACTTTAAATGAGTGAATTATACAGTATGTGAGTTATCTATATATATAAAACCCTAATATGCAAATAGACCAAATGGCACAATAAGTGAACAACAAACAACCAGTTGCTATGCGTGCGCTGACCACCAGAGGGCGAGTACGCAACATGGCGGGCATCAGCCGCATCTGGATGGTGGAGCAGGTGAGCGGGGACGCCAGACAAGGTGGGGCGCCAGTCGCTGTCATCTGGGTGAGCCTCTGGTGGTTCTGAAAATTCTTTGCTCTCACGTGCCGCAGTCCCAACGGTGCTCGCACCTGCTGCCGACACCGGCCCCGCTTGCACATACTGCTGGCGCTGGAGCCATCATTCGCACCTGCTACTGGTGCCCACCACTGGCCCCAATAGTTGTGTGGGAGCGTCAGTGGCAAGAGCAGGGCTGCCGGTTGGGAGGGGCCAGGCAGGGGCGCGGAGGATGGGCCGAGACCCGCCCCTGTGCCCACCACAGCCTCATGGCCCACAGTTCCTTTCAAGGTGCATGAATTCATGCACTGGGCGCCTGGTATTTAATAAAATTGTTAAAAATAATAGTATCTACCGTGTAGGTTGTAAGAATTAAATAAGTTAATGAGTGTTATGTTCTTAGAATAGTCTTGGCTCAGCAAACACTTAAATAATGTTAAGTATGCTAAAAATTAATTGTAGCCCCAAGAAGAGCTGATCAGGTAAATAGACAATATGTAGAAGAAGCAAGGTCTATAGTTGGAAAGGACTCAGTCTGCCTTGCTTTAGGACTACCTATATAGGATGAAATCAGCTGTGTGATTCAGGACTCTGTTTCTTGTAGCTGTGAAAGCATCTCACTTTTGGCTTTTTATATAATAACTAGTGCCCTGGTGCACTGATTCGTGCACATTGAAAGGAAATTAATTAGAAGGTGGCCGGCGGGGCGGGACTGGGCAAGATGGGCCAGACACGCCCTGGAGCCAACCTCCCACAGTCCCTCCCCGGCCTGCTGCACCTGGGGTGGCACTGTGGCTTGAAGGTCATCTGCGGAGTGAGTGAGGTCCCTCTGGCAGGTGGAGTCCCTCACCTGGCCTGTGGGGATTGGGCTGAAACCAGCTCTCCGACATCCCCCAAGGGGTTCTGGATTGCGAGAGGGTGGTTCTGGGGTGACACACCTCGGAATCAGGCTCTAGGTACATCACCTGAGAACCACAGCCGCCAAGTCACCACAGCTTGGCAGCTCCTGTGTTGCGCATCTGCCCCCTGGTGGTCATTGCATGTCATAGCTACCGGTCAGATGGTCGAATGGTCGGACAGTCACTTAGGCTTTTATATATATAGATATCTATATGCTTATTTTAATTTAATTTAATTTTTTTTAATCCTCACCCGAGGATATGCTTATTAATTTTAGAGAGAGGGGAAGGGGGGAATGGAGGGAAGAAGAGAGGGAGAAAAAAGGGAGGAAGAGAGGGAAGGGAAGAGAGAGAGAAACATTGATGTGAGAGAGAACATTGATTGGTTCCCTTCCATATGGGCCCGACTGCCGACAGAACCCACAACCTGGGTTTGTGTCCTGACTGGGAATCGAACCCATAACCTTTTGGTATAGGGGACAATGCTCCAGCCAACTGAGCCACACTGGCCAGAGTGTATGTTTATTTTTAGCTTGTATGTCATTGCTGGATTAAAACTTCTTTGAGGGCATGGGCTATGTTTTAAATTTCAGTGTCCTTTATTAAGCTGAACTAATAAGTAAATTGAGCAGGACAGCATAGAGACAACTAGCAAATACCCTTTTTCCTTGAATCTGTATTGTTTCATTATTTTGGTAGAAGTATTATGGGCTTCATAGCATCAGAAACATATTCAAGCAAAAGTATAAAATTCAATTTTAAAATTGTGTATAACTTAGTTTTGGACTGGAACATCAACTATAGAATTAAATCATGCACTTTCTCTCCCTATTAACTGTAATCTTGGGCAAATTATTTATCCTTTCTCAGCATAATTCCCTGTCTATAAAATGGAATTAATGCCTATTGTTGATGAGGATTAAAGGATATGTCTGTAATATGATATGTGGTACATAGTTGAGAATCATTAAATATTTACATATTGTCATCCAGTCTTTTTAAAATTTGAGATGAAGAGCTAAATTTGTACTTGCCCCTTCTTCTATCTTCAAGTCAACTGGGTTGTTTACTCATTTCCATTCTCTTCTTCCCTATATATAATCTTGTTTTGAATTTAAATGTAATTTATGAAGTAGAGTATTTGGGATAGTAGTATGAATTAGGATCTTTTCTAGATAATCTTTATTATCTTGGGGCCCTGTTCTTTTATACTTAAGAACAGTTAATATCTAAAACTTTGGAGACCATATAATCTAGTGGAAGGAACAAAATTTTTTATCAGGGTAATTCATTCACTTCACTTGGCTTTTGTCAATGGTAAAATGAAGCGAGAATTGGCTTCATTATATCAGTATGTGAGTTATGTAAAAGTACTTTGATTTTCTTAAAGAAAAATATCA
>NW_005355115.1:2346067-2346996 GCF_000412655.1 Myotis brandtii
ATATAATATTTTTTTATTGATTTTAGAGAGAGGAAGGGAGACTGAGAGAGAAATACCAATCAGCTGCCTCTTACATGCCCCCTACTGGGGGTCAAGTCTGCAAGCCTGGCACATGTCCTGACCAGAAGTTGAACCAGCCACCTTTTGGTGCATAGGGTGATGCTCAACAAACTGAGCCATACTGGCCAAGGCAGTAGTGATATTTTAATGAGGCATATCCTTTTCTGCTTAAAAAGTTAATCTTTTCTATCACATCTATCTTTTCATTTTAATTTTTCTATTTTAGTTTACTCTTTATTAAGAGGAATTTTAGGACTTGAAAATTCTGTCGCTAGCTTGTTCTTATTAAAACTGACAGGCATAAATTTCTTTTAGTGAACTGTACACGGGGATTACTCACAGCGAATTTTTAACTCTGCTTTCTGCTGGCATTGAGCACTTTTCTTGGTAACTTTCCTTCAGAGTCATTTAGAATGCTCTTAAAGAAAAGCATTTCCTCATTGGTTATAGAAAAACATAACTTAGATGTTAACTATTTTTGAAAGAATTCTAAAGTCAAGCACAATGAATGGATTACATATGCATACATTTCAGACCGTTTGTGTATGAATTGCATACCATTTGACAACAGATTTTTGGGTTTCGAGTCATTTTCTCTTAAAATTCTGAAGCCTTTCTACTACCATTTTCTAGCTACCATTGTTGCTGTTGACAAGTCCCATTCCATTCTGATCTATGACCCTTTATATATGACCATATTATCTGTGTGTTCTGATATTTATGATTTGGGTTTATGCTGTGTACTTTGGTTTTCAGTTCTTGGAAATTTTTTTGAATTATTTCTTTGATAATTCTTACTTTCTCTCTCCCTCTTTCTCTGTCTCTCTTCCTCTCCATGTCTTTCCCTGTGTCTCTTCCTCTGTTTGTCT
>NW_005355115.1:2347127-2356569 GCF_000412655.1 Myotis brandtii
CTCTCTTGCTTAAATTGCTGTTATTCAGCTTTTAGCTGGTAGGACCTATTGAAATGGTTCTTCAAATTTGTTACCTTTCCATCCCATTTTCATCCTTTATGGTTTTAGTTTCATTTCTAGTAGATTATTCTTAATTTCATCTTTTAAACTTTTCATTTAATTTTTTTTTATTTTTCTAGTCATAATTTTAATTTCCAAAGCTGTTTTTGTTGTTGTTATTCTCTGGATGTTTCTTTTACTTATTTATTTTTAAAAAAATCCTCCTGTGTCTTTTGTGGATATAATTTCTCATCCTCACAGAATATTTATGATTCTATGAAGCTTTCTCTTACTCCCCTTTTCTCTGCTTCATTTGGTTTCCTTTTTATTCTGTTTGTTTTGGTTTCCATCTTTTATATTATAGGCTTTTCTTATTATCTGATGATTTAAAAAATTAAGATTGAGGCACCAAAATGTATATTAGGAAGGTTTTTATTTTATGATGATCAGATGTTATTCTGGCCATTTTTGTGGGAGCATCACAAAAATTTTAGATTGAAAATTTCTCCAAAGAGGAACCTTTTAGTCTTCTGCCCAGGGTTTTTAAACCTGGCTGTGAGGATTTTGTTAGCTGAGCAGGAGGAGGAGTCTGGGATGAGTGTGTCTGTGTGTTTCTTGTAATTTAGTTTGTAAACTCTTCATTCATCTTTCTCTTTTCAGAAGGATGCATCTGACATTCCCCACAATCTCCCACCTGTTCCCCGCCACACTTGGTGTTCAGAAGCACAGAATTTCTCTGAAGTAGTTTCCCTAAAAATAAAATCATTCTTTGGCAAGAATGGTGTATGAATGGTGGCATGACTTGAATGAGGTTGGAGAGGGATCTGGAGTTCTAATTGCTCCCTGTAGAAACTACAGCGTATTCTGGTTTTCAGTGCCACTGTGCATTCCTGCCTTCAGCTTCCAAACTTTGTATGTTCTGTTGCACTAAACTCTTTGATTTTTTTTTGACATCCTCAGGATAGCTTAGGACTAGACTTTGTCTCCTTTCTAGCTTCCAAAGTAGTACTAACATTCTTGTCAGCTGTCATCTCCTTTCCTTTTTCTTTTGTCCATTTCGTTTTGCTTTAGCATTTTTACCAAAGTAAAAGACTGGCATTTTTACCACTTTAGTTTTCAAGATAGTCCACTGATAAACGTCATATTAAAGTAGACATTCCATTGACTTTTTAGGGTAGAACATGTAATGTTTGCATATAGTTTTCTCTACATGATAGAGAAAAATGAAATACGGAGAAACTAAAAGCAAATTAAAAGAACAATAAGCAAAGATAAATATCTCTAAAGAATGAGTTAGTAAAATTGGAGAATGAGGAAATAATATTTGAATGTTAGTCCAACAAACCAGTTATTTAAATATTCCTACAACTGGGAAAGAATACTGTTGTTTGATTCTCATTTCTTATTGCTGTAAGGATATTGTACGGTTTCTAAGTGGTAAATGCCTAAAAGTGGAATTGTCAGATCAAATAGTTTTATTAGAAACTGCCAAATTGTATTACAGAGTAGATGTCCTGTACTTTACATTCCTGTTAGCAATGTATTAGAATTCTAGTTCTTGTGCATCCTCATTGGTATGTGGCATGCTAGGTGTGTTTTTTAAATTTTACCATTCTAATGGGTGTGTAGTATCTCATTGTGATTTTATTTTGCATTTCCCTAATGATTAATAATGTTGAGCATCTTTTCAGATGCTCATTTGTCATCATAAATGTTATATTTGTTCAGATGTTTTCCCATTTTTTTTTCTGGATTATTTTTTTCTTATTTTTGAGTTTTAGTGGTTAATTATATCTGGATACTAGTCCTTAGGCAATCTTGTGTCTGATGTGTGTGATTTGAAAATATTTTCTTTAAGTCTATAGCTTGTCTTTTCATTCTTTTAATATCTTTTGCAGGGCAAAAGTTTTTAATTTTGATGAAGGTCTATTAATTTTTCCCTTCTATATATCATGCGTTTGGTATTATATTTAAGAACTCTGGCTATCTGAAAGTCACAGATTTTTCGTTTGTTTTGTTCAGAGAGTTGGTTGGTTTTTTTGTTTTACATTTAAGTCTATTTTGAATGAGTAAGTTGTGAAGTGTGGGTTAAGATTCACTTCTTTTCTGTATGGATGTTCAATTGTTTTAACACTATTTGTTTACTTGTCTGTCATTTTTCCATTGACTTGACTTTGTACCTTTGTGAATACAATTAACCATTCTTGTTTGGGATTATTTCTGGACCCTTTTTTCTCTTCCATTGATCTTTGAGTCCAGCCTTTTTCTATAACCTTACTGCCTTGTTTACGATAGCTTTAAATAATTCTGAAAATCTCTTAAGGTGATTTTTACAACTTTGTTCTTTTACAAAATTGTTTTGGCTGTTCCTTACCTTTCTGTATGAAATTTAGAATTGGTTTGCCTATGTGTATAAAAAAATCCTGCTGAGATTTTGATTGATTTGACTTAAATCTGTAGTCAATTTGGGAGAATTGCCATCTTAACTATACTGAATCTTCCAACCCATGAACATGGTTTCTTCTTTTTTTTTAAAGTTCATTTTTTAGCTCCTTGGAAATTTACAGTTCTCAGTGTACCAGTTTTTCACATATTTTGTTCAGTTGATTCCTATGTATTTTATTTTTGTAGAGATATTTTAGATGGTACTGTTTTAAAGACTTTTTGTGTCCAATTGCTCAATGCTAATAGGTAGAAATCCAATTGCTATTTGTATGGTGAGATGTATCCTGTGACTTGGCTAAACTCACATTAATTTTAGGAGCTTTTTAATCGATATCTTGTGATTTTCTTTGTAGACAATTGTCTGCAAATAGGGACAGTTTTATTATTTTTCAATTGTATGATCTTTCTTTTTGTACTCTTGCCTCCTCTTTAGTCTTATTGCATTGTCTAGGATTTCTTATACAGTGTTGAATATGAGTGGTGAGAAGAGACATTTTGCCTGTTTCCCGTTTTATATGGAAAGCACTGAAATGTGATGTTAGCTATAGGTTTTTTGTAGATGTGCTTTATTTCATGGAGGACTTTCCTTTTGATTTCTAGGTTGTTGAGAATTTTTATTATGAAACAGTGTTGAATTTTGTAAAACTTTTTTGGTATCAGCTGATGAAGACCATGTGATATTTTTTTCCTTAGTTATTAACCTGGTAGATTATATTCACTGATATTTAAATGTGATTTACCCCCAGCATCATATTCCGGGGGGTAAATCACACTTGATTGAGATGTATTATTTTTTATGTGTATTGCTGGATTCAATTTGATGATATGTTGTTGAGGATTTTTCACCTATGTTCATGAGGGATATTGATTTATTAATTTCTTTTTTGTATTGTTCTTTTCTGGTGTAATGCTGACCCCCTAAATAAACTGGAAACTATCTTCTGTTATTTGGGAGAAATTGTGTAGATTTGGTGTTATGCTTTCCTTAAATGTTGGATAGACTTCACCAGTAAAACCATATGAGCTTGGAATTTTTTGGCGGTGTGTGAGGGATGGGATTTTAAAAAACACATGTAATATATTTAATAGCACTATATTCCAGGGTTTCAGGGACCACCTATACATTCAGTGATTCACTGAGACTCATAGCACTCAACATGTAATTGTACTCACAGCTATGATTTATTACAGGTCAGTAAGGGAAAATGATTCAAGGAGAATCTGGAAGCATCCACACTCAAGCTTCAAAGTTTTCCCTATTGAGAGCAGTGGGCACAAAGAACTACTCTTCCACCAGTGAATTTCAGTAATGAATGTGCAGTGTTTCTACCCACAGAAGCCTGTTTAAGATTCAAGGTCCAGGGTTTTTATTGAGTGCTGGTCATGTAGGCACACCCTGTGTCTGCCTGATTAGCCACAACTACCCAATTTTCAGACCCCATGAAGGAAAGCAGATATTTACCATAAATTGCAGTATTGTAAAACAATCTGTGCAGGCTGGTATAGCAGGGCTCAGTGCCCAAAGCAGGCAAAACAACCCTGCTCTATGGATATCACCCTAAAAGGAAAGTTCTGATAATGTTAGCCAAAGACCAGGTCCACAGTCAGGCCCTCCTAACCCTAGAAGCTTCAGGCTCACTACATTAATTCTTTCCTGCACAATATAGGACTGTTTTAGTTATCTGTTTCTGTTGAGTGAGTTTTGGTAGTTTGTATGTTTTAAGGAAATGGTCCATTTCTTCTAATTTGTCAAAGTTGTGTTCATGGATTTATTTGTAATATTCCCTTATCATCCAGTATCTGTGAGATCTGTTGTGATAGTTCTTGCATTTCTGCTTGCTTGAAGAACTGGCTAGAGCATTATCAGTTGTATTGATCTTTTCAAAGTAATAGTTTTTGGTTTCATTGATTTCTCTCTATTGCTTTTCTGTTTTCAGTTTCATTGATTTTTGCTCTTTATTATATATTTCATTTGCTGCCTTATGGTTTACTTCTCATTTCTTATGATGGGATGCTTAGATTATTGATTTAAGACTTTATTTGCATTTAATGCCATAAATTCCCTTCTTATTGCTGTTTTAGGTGTATCAAACAAACTTTGGTTTGTTGTATTTACATTTTTATATAGTCAAAATATTTCTTAATTTCCTTAAGACATTCTATGGATTGCTTAGGATTATGTTTTATAATGTCTTATTACTTAAGAAGATTTTCCAGATACCTTTCTTTTATCTATTTCTGCTTCAATTTATTAGAGAACATACTTTGTAAGATTTCAGTTTTATATCTCTTTTGTTTTATGACCTTGAATGTGGTCTGTATTGGTGAACTTCCATGTGCACTTGAAAAAAATGTTTATTTTGCTGTTGAGTTCAGTATTGTGTAAATGTCCTTTAGGTCAGGTTAAGTGGCATTGTTTAGGTCATAGACATGTGGCTGATTTTCTATCAATTTCTTGTATTAATTACTTGAGATAAGTATGTAGAATTGTCCATCTCTGTGTAGATTTTTCTATTTCTCTTATCTGTTCAATCAGTATTTGCTTTATGTGTTTTGATGCTTTGTTGGTAGGTGCCTACACATTTGAAATTATGTTTTCGTGATGAAGTAATGTTCTTTATTCCTTGTAATTTTCTTTTGAAGTCTACTTTCTATGATATTAATTTAGTCCCTTCTTTTTATTCATGTTTTCTGTTATATCTTTCATCTTTTTACTTTTAACTTATCTCTGTCACTTCAGTTAAGGTGTGTTAAGCCTTTATTTTTGATGCCTTCATCTTCTTAATGGATTAGGAGGAAACTTGTCTTTTTGTATCCATAAATGAAGTAAAAAGAGATATTTTGGGATTAACCAGGAATTGAGGTTGTTACTAGATTTTTATTTTAATATGTGGTTATAATTGGATTGCACCACTGGACCACAGTGCCCAGGAAAGTAATAAAAAGAATAAAAAACTCCTCTGGGAGCAGTTACCAGCTTGCTTGTTCTGAGCCTTGGTTACAGGCTTGGGGTAAAACCCCTTTTAGCACTCTTCATTCCTTGGATCCCTAATCCAATAAGCACTGTCAGTTCTCAGGTTCAGGACTGTTTGGGTCACTGATAGTTTGATGGATAATATCTAGATATTTGGGGAGGGGTATGGTTTTTGGTAGTAAATAAAGGTTGCATGAAACTGATGACTTTTTCTTCTTCTCTTGGTACTCTGTCATTTGTAATTTCTTTTACATTACCATTAAAATAATCATATTAATTCTAGCTCAGAGCCTGTGTCTGCCTTTATATCTCCTCTCTTCCATCTGCACTCCCAAACATTCAATATCCCAGGAATTATTTTTTCTGGGCATACGCACACAAATCACAATAATATATTGTAATAAAAATATTCCTCTCTTTTTGAAAATAGAACTTTAGATTTTCAAACGCAAATCTCAATGTTTGTACATTAATAATATAGGGAAATAATTTCTCTTGTTTTTACTTTGTCTATAATCTTTATCAAGGCTTTAAGTAAATTATGTATAATCTTTCTTTAGATTTCCTCATTTTTTCAAATGGCTGTAAATACCATTGATATGCTGATGACAAATTTATATCTTTAGTCCACACTATTTTCCTGGTTTCCAGACTGTTATATTCAGTTGCCTGCTTGACATCTTCATTTGGATGTTTAATATTTTGAAACAACATCTTTGGTTCCCTCTACCAAACATTCTTTACCCCCCATTTTTTTTTCATCTCAGTGTGGTATCAAACTTCTTAGCATAATTCTTAATTGTTCTTTTTCTCTTATATTCCACATCTACTCTATCAGCAAATCTTCTAACCTGTGTCTTCAAGATACGCTTAAATCAGGCTACTATTCTTTAACTCAAGGAGCTTTTACTTATAAATATTTCCACCTTTTTTAAGATTCAGCAGAGGATAGTGGTTATGATCCTAGACAAGGAAAACCAAACTACTTAGGGTAAAATTTTAGCTGTACAGTATTTTAGTTGAGAGATCTTTGGCATGTTTTCTAACCTCTGTGTGTCTCAGTTTCCTCACTTCAAAATATGGATGTTGTACTTATTTCATAGAGTTGCCATAAGAATTAAAGAATTAATAATATTTACAATATTCTTAGAACAGTGTTACATATTTGCATAGTTAAAAATATGCATATCTCCCTCAGTTTGTTTTCTAAGGTGTAGTCATATTTTACTTAAAAAAATATACTCCATTCTTTATCTTCCCTATTCCCAGAAAACATTTTAGTGGCTTCTATTTCACTCAGTAAAATTCAAACTACTTAAAATATCCTTTAATATTCTACATGTGCATGTCCTAGCTATCTCTCAGACCTAGTTCTTGTTTGTCTCTCCTGTGTTCATACCATCTAGTCACATTTTTTTTTACTGTTTCTTCAACATAACGATTACATATCTACCTTATACCAGCTAAAACATGCCCTCCCCTTACAACTTGTTATTCTCATTCTTTTTGTTTTTCTTAACAAGTTGTCATTATATGGAATGATATTTAGTGACATGTATTTTGTCCTTTGGTTTATTTAATATCTTCTCCACTAGGATATGAGCTCCCTGAGAGCAGAGACTTTGTATGTCTGGATATAATCCCTAGCGTTTAGAATAGTGCTTAGCACATAGAATTTTATTAAATACTTATTGAATGATTGAATAACTGAGAATGAAACAAAATAAAACAAATCCTCTACATTTATTCGCTAGACAGTGTAATCTTGGAAATCGGGAACTTTTACTCATTGTCTGTTTAAAATAATCATAGATAATTAGAATTTGTAGAGACTTTTGAGATCATCACATTTTATTTCTTTTAAATTAAAAAGAATGAGTAGAGACAGAATTAGGAAAGGAACAGACAACGTTTGTTCTTTTCACTATAACACACCTTCTTCCTGAACCATGTGGTGATGGTGTGGTGGAATCTGAGATCCCAATGCAGTGTTTTGGTTTCATAGGAAATAACAGCACCTTTTTTTCTTATTTTAAATCTGCATTGCTTTTTATTTTTAAATCCTGGTAGGAGTTAAAGTAAATATGATTTCTTTATTCATAATAGTAAATGCTTTTCATAGTTTGGAGAAATTAACCATGAACTTGATCATTTCTACTTAGTTGCAAAGTTATACTCTATTTTCCCTTCTCCTATTACGCGCGCGCACACACACACACACACACACACACACACACACACACGCATATTTATTTATTTATTTATTTATTTATTTATGCGCTCTCAGCCACCAGCCCGCTTTGCGCGCGCACCTCCGCACCTGAGTATTTTCCACACTGCGCCTCCTCTGAGCCTCGGTGTGCTGTTATTTTTCCTTCTAGTTGAAGAGTCTCTCCTCAGCCAGCCTTCCTGCGGTTCTGGGTGATGTCCGTTCCGTCTTTTAGTTGTATTTTTGAAGTGGTTGTTTGCGGCAGCAGTCTGCGGTGTTTACCTATGCCGCCATCTTGCTGGGTTTCCCCCTTAGCATAACTCTTAATTGTTCTTTTTCTCTTATATTCCACATCTATTTTATCAGCAAATCTTCTAACCTGTGTCTTCAAGATACGCTTAAATCAGGCTACTATTCTTTAACTCAAGGAGCTTTTACTTATAAATATTTCCACCTTTTTTAAGATTCAGCAGAGGATAGTGGTTATGATCCTAGACAAGGAAAACCAAACTACTTAGGGTAAAATTCTAGCTGTACAGTATTTTAGTTGAGAGATCTTTGGCATGTTTTCTAACCTCTGTGTGTCTCAGTTTCCTCACTTCAAAATATGGATGTTGTACTTATTTCATAGAGTTGCCATAAGAATTAAAGAATTAATAATATTTACAATATTCTTAGAACAGTGTTACATATTTGCATAGTTAAAAATATGCATATCTCCCTCAGTTTGTTTTCTAAGGTGTAGTCATATTTTACTTAAAAAAATATACTCCATTCTTTATCATCCCTATGCCCAGAAAACATTTTAGTGGCTTCTATTTCACTCAGTAAAATTCAAACTACTTAAAATATCCTTTAATATTCTACATGTGCATGTCCTAGCTATCTCTCAGACCTAGTTCTTGTTTGTCTCTCCTGTGTTCATACCATCTAGTCACATTTTTTTTTACTGTTTCTTCAACATAACGATTACATATCTACCTTATACCAGCTAAAACATGCCCTCCCCTTACAACTTGTTATTCTCATTCTTTTTGTTTTTCTTAACAAGTTGTCATTATATGGAATGATATTTAGTGACATGTATTTTGTCCTTTGGTTTATTTAATATCTTCTCCACTAGGATATGAGCTCCCTGAGAGCAGAGACTTTGTATGTCTGGATATAATCCCTAGGGTTTAGAATAGTGCTTAGCACATAGAATTTTATTAAATACTTATTGAATGATTGAATAACTGAGAATGAAACAAAATAAAACAAATCCTCTACATTTATTCGCTAGACAGTGTAATCTTGGAAATCGGGAACTTTTACTCATTGTCTGTTTAAAATAATCATAGATAATTAGAATTTGTAGAGACTTTTGAGATCATCACATTTTATTTCTTTTAAATTAAAAAGAATGAGTAGAGACAGAATTAGGAAAGGAACAGACAACATTTGTTCTTTTCACTATAACACACCTTCTTCCTGAACCATGTGGTGATGGTGTGGTGGAATCTGAGATCCCAATGCAGTGTTTTGGTTTCATAGGAAATAACAGCACCTTTTTTTCTTATTTTAAATCTGCATTGCTTTTTATTTTTAAATCCTGGTAGGAGTTAAAGTAAATATGATTTCTTTATTCATAATAGTAAATGCTTTTCATAATTTGGAGAAATTAACCATGAACTTGATCATTTCTACTTAGTTGCAAAGTTATACTCTATTTTCCCTTCTCCTATTACGCGCGCGCACACACACACACACACACACACACACACACACACACGCAT
>NW_005355115.1:2356618-2358751 GCF_000412655.1 Myotis brandtii
AATTTGTGCACCAGTGGGGTCCCTCGGCCTGGCCTACGGGATTGGGCCGAAACTGGCTCTCCGACATCCCCTGAGGGGTCCTGGAGTGCAAGAGGGCGTAGGCCAGGCCGAAGGACCCCACTGGTGCATGATTGGGGCTGGGGAGTGACGCAGGAGGTTGGCCAGGCTCCATTGCATGTCTGGTCTGACTTGCTCAGTCCCGATTGGCCAGACCCCAGCTGCAAGTTAACCTACTGGTCGGAGCATCTGTCCCCTGGTGATCAGTGCATGTCATAGTGAGCAGTTGAGCGGCGTTAGCATATCATTAGCATATTATGCTTTGATTGGTTGAACAGACGACTGGACGACTGGACAACCAGACACTTAGCATATTAGGCTTTCATTATATAGGATATATATGAAAAATATTTTCTTTTTTTTTTCTTTTTCTTCTTTTTTTTTTAAAAAATATGTTTTATTGATTTTCTACAGAGAGGAAGGGAGAGGGATAGAGAGTTAGAAACATCGATGAGAGAGAAACATCAATCAGCTGCCTCCTGCACACCCCCTACTGGGGATGTGCCCGGAACCAAGGCACATGCCCTTGACCGGAATCGAACCCGGGACCCTTGAGTCCGCAGGCCGACGCTCTATCCACGGAGCCAAACCGGTTCTGGCTGAAAAATATTTTCATGTCAACTTATAACTTTAAAACATTGCTCATTGCTTGGCGCTGAAATATTTTTATTTTTGGAGAAGTTTTTTTGAAGTTTCTCAAACAAATTTTATATTTTTGCTGAATGTTGCATCTTGAAGGTCTGTCTTATCCTATTTATCTTAGTTGTCACACTCCGAGTACCATGCTTCTGGATTTCCCATATAGGAAGGTGATTTGGAGCCATCGCTTGTCTGTCTGTCTATTTACCTACCTACCTACCTACTTACCTATCTTATTTTTATTAGTTTATTTGAGCCAAACTGACAAGACACTAGGAAGCAAGCTCTCAAATGCTCCCTGGAGTCATTTTATCATACAGATTAACAATTGAAGGGAAGTGTAGATTTTCTCATGACCTGTATTCTTGCCTGAATCTTATCCTTTATGTGTTCTAAATGATTAATATTTTATTTTCAGGCTTGACCTCACAATGAAATACTGTATTCTATAGCAAATGGGGTTTTAATGTGATTACTTCATAGTTTAGGTTAATATAAAAACTAATCATTAGTTTGGAAGTTAATGATGTTTCCTACTTGTGGACAGTAATATTTCAAAAGTTCATTTGTATTGATCAAATTACCTAAATGAAAGAGGTAAAACAATAAAACTCTTAATATAGGGAAGAACCTTTATGACATTGAATTTGGCAATAATTTCTTGTATATGACACCAAAAGCACAGGGAACAAGAAAAAAGTAGGTAAATTGGAATTTATTAAAATTAAAAACTTTTGCCCTGGATAGTGTGCTCAGTGGTTAGAGTGTCAGCCTGTGCACCAAAATGTCGAGGGTTCGTTTCTTGGTCAAGGGCATGTACCTGATGCAGGTTCAGTCCCTGACCAGGGTCACGTGCATGCAGTAAGCAACCAATAGATATGTCTCTCTCATATTGATGTTTCTCTCCTTCCCTCCCTCCCCTCCCTCCCTCCCTCCTTCCCCCCTCTCCTTCCCCTTCTTTTCTTCTCTCTCTCTTCCTCTCTTTCCCTCTCTCCCTTCCTTCCACTCTCTAAAAATCAATGGAAAAAAAAACATCCTTGGGTGATGATTAACAAAAAAAAAATTAAAAACTTTTGATCATCCAAGGAACATTATCATGAGAGTGAAAAGGCAACACACAGAATGGAAGAAAATATTTGCAAGTCATATGTATGATAAGGAGCTAATGTCCAGAATATATCAAGAGTTTCTACACCTGAACAACAAAGAACTCAATTAAAAATGGGCAAAGGGCTTGATATAACATTTCTCCCAAGGGAATAAAATACACACACACACACACACACACACACACACTGAGTGTCCAGATTATTATGACCACCTGACGTTTAAAGACAAATTAGCTATAATTTCGCGCTGAAGTTGCTAGAGGGCCAGACCATTATAAATAGGGAAGCAGGTTGTTTACCACGACAGTAGAAGTGATTTTTTTCTGAA